>NW_024581128.1:3418401-3581001 GCF_017639235.1 Corvus kubaryi
TTGCTGCACAATTCCTGCCTGCTGGATCTTCTCTCCTCCTCCTCCCTATGGCTGCAGGACATGATGATACACCCTAGGGCCCAGGCCTGCGTTAATATTTGGTGACCCTGACATGATCTGCACTCTCTGATGTGTCCTGCTGCTGCGAGGCAAGCCGAATTTCTCTAGAGGTACGCTGTTCCCCTTCCCCCCCAGGACCGGGAGGTCTGACGTGACTGAGAAATGGTGAACAGCGGCTCACAAACCGGCACTGTGGTAATGGTCTGGAAAGGTGTGTTTAGCAAAATGCACACCTCCATTTCTGAAAACTCAGTTCGGGAATTATTAGATTGGGCTACCTTAAAAGGGATTTCCATGGACAGAGATACTGCCCTGGACTTTGCCTTATGGCAGGAACTTGGCTGTGCTGTCCGGCACGAACTCCCGTGTGGGGACCCAGCAGCATTACAATTATACCAGACCTGGCATTCGTTATTTATTCTGCTGACAGACCTTGACTGTACCAGCTGAGGTGGCTTGCCTATTTCGGTGATGAGTGATGGAGGAATGTCCAAGGGGGCAAGTGATGGTGAATCCAAAAAAACACCCTCGGCTCCACAGACAGAGCCTGCGCTGCCTTGCCCTGCACAGTCGCAGGACTCCGCGGCCCCCAGGGACCCCGCGCCGGCAGAGGCGGGGATGTCGGGGCAGTGGGAGGGCGCACAGTATACCTTGCTGCTCAGCTCGGCAGCGACCACTGCTTATCCAGGGCCACAAATTAGCGGCTTAGCGAATGGGACCCCCGTGGCGGCTCCTAGCCCCTTTGCCTATGCACCAACAGAGCCAAAATCGCCTGGATCTAACTTCTTAGCCGGCGTAGCGCCAGGCGTGACTGCACCGAGACTGCCTGGGTGTGGTCCGCTGCCCTCCTTGGCGCTGGGCTGTTGTGCACTGCTGCAGAACCGAGCCATCGACCTTTTAATACAGCATCTGCCTTTGTTGGCAGAGTTACCGAACATATCCCGAAAGCTGGAGGACCTGCACAGCTTGCAAAAGCAGCTGCCGCGGACGCCAGAGGCACCCCGCCGCGCGGGGTCCACTGGGCCCACGCTGCCAGCACCGCCCGCGGGAGCCGCGGCTCCAAACCAAGGAGCTGCGTGGCCGGCAGCGAACCCAGAAGTAGCGCTGCCACGGGAAAACCTGGAAGCGGACGCGGCTGCAGAGCGGCGGCTGGGGGCAGTGGCGCCGAACACAGCCAGGGAGCGAGAAACAGCAGCGGTTTGGGCAGCGGCACCGAACGCGGCTGCAGAGCAAGGGCCAGTGGCAGCGCCGGGCGCAGCTGCAGCACAAGGGCCATCGATGGCGCCGAACGCTGCCACAGAGCACGAGATGAGCGCAGCGCCGGGCGTGGCTGTTGCCCCAGAGACGGCTGTAACAGCTCCAGTACCAGTTCAGTCGGGACCGGCTGAGACGGCATCCCGTAAAGAAGCTGCTGTTCAAACTGCAGCGCAGCCAACTGCAGTCTGTGCTGTCTGTTCTGGCTCTAGCGAACTTAGCCAAAGTGCCCCTCCCTGTCCACCTCTGTTCACTCCCAGCGTCTCAGAGTTGCCTTTGCCTGATGACTCATCGTCAGGCAGTGAGGCAGATGAGGTTCTGGCCCCAGGTCGTCAGGCGACTGTACCCGGACGGCGAAGGAAAAGGCTGTGCCAGTCTTGCCCCTGGACCTTTCAGGACCGCATGGTAACAGTGCGTCCGACCCACTACAGTTGCTTCTTAGAGTCAGTTAAGATGCGAGCTTTGGAGGAGGGTGACTGGAGGTTATTGGAAACACTTGGAATGCCAACTAGATTTGAGGATTTTGGGGGTAATCAGGAAGCTGTTACAATCCATCCACAGGCTGTGCCAGAAGTTCAGGATGTTAGTGACTCCCCAAAAGGGGAGATCCAAGATTTCCCAGTATATAAGGCTCTCCCAAATTCAGGCAAGCGTGATAAGCATGAGGTGATTGCTTGGAAGGTTGCCCAGGACCTGCAATCCAAGGTGGCACAACATGGGCTAGGTTCTGCTGAGGTTATGCAGATAATAAGGGTGATAAATACAGATTTGCTTGCTCCATTTGATATCAGACACTTAGGTCAAATTCTATTTCAACCTGTACAATTTACAGTTTTTGAGAAAACCTGGAGAAAGCTGGCCGTCAAGGCTGCATTAGGGAATATGCAGCTCCCTGCTGCCGATCCTAGACGGACAGCAGGAATGGATGGTTTGATGGGGACTGGTCCCTTCTCTGATCCCAGCCTACAGGGTACTTTGTCCTCTAGTGTCCTGCAGCAAACTCAACAGGTCGGCATGGCTGCCCTGTTGAAAACCATAGAGTTGTCTGTGCCTAGAAAGCGATATACTGAAATAGTTCAAGGGAAATCAGAGTAATTCCTTTCTTTTGTAGAGAAAGTTGCTGCTTGAGAATGACGGGTTAAGACAGATGTTGTTAAGGCAGTTAGTGAGAGATAACACAAACGAGGAGTGCAGAAAAATCATAGATGCCTTACCAGGGGACCCTGAGGTAACAGACACGGTCAAAGCCTGCGCTAAGGTGGGATCTGGGAACCAGAGAAGGTCTGCTTTGGCTGCATTCCTGCAGCCTGTTCACGCATCTTCTGATAGTGAACCAAAGCAACCAAAACAGGCAAAAAACCAGAAGTGGCCTAAGCCAAGCCAAAAAGAGAACGCAGCGATCCCCCAGTGCAAGAGGTGTGGCAGGCCAGGGCATTGCTTGGACTATTGTAGATCCCAGACTCATGCCGATGGTCGGCCATTGTCGGGAAACTTCCGCCAGGGTGCAAGGAGGGGGAATTGCTCTCCGATGCAGTCGCTCCCCCAGAGAGTGGCACAGGTACAGGCACAGGCCTACCCAGCCACCCTAGAGACAGCACCCAGGGATCAGACAGCACCCAGAGATCAGACGGTTTTGACGTCCATACCTCAGCTGCAGTTGTCTTAGACTCTAGCGGTATTTATAAGGTTCCCTTGGATGCATATGGACCCTTAGCCCAGGGATCCAGTGCAATGCTGGTGGGAAAACCTGACGTTGCCCATCAAGGAATCTTAGTGCACTCAGGAGTTATTGGCGCTGACTTTAAAGGTCAGATTTGCGCTATGGTCTCCACGCAAAAACCCCGTCACCATTCCTGAAAAGACCTGCATGGCTAAATTAGTGCCTTTTAAGTCTTGTGTCCCCAGGATAGAACAAACAACTCACGAAGATAACGGCAGTGGATCTACGGGACTTCCACAGGCCTTCTGGACTGCAGACATCTCTGACCAAAGGCCACAGATGACATGTACCCTGATCCTGCCGAACGCCCGTCCGTCCTGGACTCAGCTTTGAGGTTTGATTGATACAGGTGCTGATGTAACGATCATCTCCTTCTCTGCGTGGCCTCCCTCATGGCCTTTAGCCCCGGTGGGATCGGCCATCGCAGGATTAGGAGGAACCACACAGAGCTATTTAAGCAAACGGCCTGTGGTGGTGAGGGACCCAGAGGGACGCACAGCTACAATTATGCCTTATGTTGCTACCACTTCCCTTAACCTTTGGGGACAGGACATGTTGGCAGCTTGGGGGGTACGGATTGGAACAAATTTTTAGCAGGGGTCACTGTGCGTAAGGGCGCACAGTATCCTACACTGCCTTTGTGGTGGTTGATTAACACACCAATCCAAGTCAGACTCTGCTCAGTTAGTTGAATTAAGGGCTGTTATCATGGCTTTTCAATGATTCTCACAGGAACCTTTGAATTTGGTTACTGAAGCCAACTAGAAAAAGCTTAGTATACAATTAATCACCTTACAGTACCACAAAATTCAAATAATCCTGTTACTCTGAATCATTTTCTCTCATTGCAGTCTGCAGGTGAGACACAACTGCCCGGGCAAAAGTCTGGGTACGGAATTTACTCACTAACCAGTGGGAAGGCCCGCATGAGCTTATCGTTTGGGGTCGTGGGTATGCTTGCGTTTCCACAGATACTGGGGTACGGTGGCTACCTTCAAAATGCGTTCGCCCTGACCTACGGCACCAGAGGCAGAACAGGCAACCTCCAAATGATGACCAGAACGCCAACCATCCAAATGGCAACCAGAATGTAGATCATCAGCCTAATGACTCTTCTGAGGATGACCAGGATGTCGACCATCAGGCAGATGGTCCTTCTACAAGCAGAGACTGGGATGGTCCTTCCACAAGCAGAGACTGAACTTTAAATTTCTTGTTATGGAGTCAGATAGTTAAAGCCTTAAGGACATATTTAGAATTAATAACTGATGTAAATCTCTATTTAGGATTAACAGTAGAGTTGTTCTCTTATCAAACAAAAAGGGGGAATTGTAGATACAAAAATGCTGCTAGCGAGGATTTTCTTGCTATTTTCTAAGTCCGTGAGAGACTTTTCTCTCTCACAGAAGAGGTAGCAGAGTATGTAAACAACAAAGCCACCTGCAACCTTGAAAAGTCTTGTTTATGGTATAGTAGAAAAATATTTTGACAATGGATCTTTTAGGATTTTAGCCAATCACCCCAAGGGGTGGCTGATCCTTTGTCCAATTAGACTATGAACAAAAAAGTCTATAAAAGAGTTTGTAAAATAATTAAATCAATCTTGCTGCACAATTCCTGCCTGCTGGATCTTCTCTCCTCCTCCTCCCTGTGGGCTGCGGGACACAGTGATACACCCTAGGGCCCAGGCCTGCAGTAAGAGAAACCAAATTTCTTTATTTCTGGTACTGTAAATGTTTTTTTCCCCTTTTCTGAAAAGTTGATTTTGAAACTGGTGTTTGGGGGTATGGTTGTACTAGCTTTGTGAGGTGTTGCAAATACATGTGCAAAAGTTCACAGAACACTATTAGAAATGGAGATGTAATTGAGTTTTGGTGTGACTCAGTATGGGTTGTGTGTTCTCAAATCTTAGGGAACCTGGGTGGGGTCTGAAACCTTTTTCTCACACCTGGAGTCAGTTCTTTTTTCTACTGTTAATTTTTACTGATCTATTTTTGTTTTAGTATTATTTCTCTTTATAGACATAATTAAAAGTAATTTGAAATAATTCCCATTCTTATTGTGGTGGATTTACCCTGGCTGAACACCAGGTGCCCACCAAAACTCTTATAGCCCTCCTTAGCTGGACAGGGGAGAGAAAAATATAACCAAAGGCTCATGGGTTGAGATAAGGGCAGAAAGAGATCACTCACCAGTTACTGCCATGGCAAAAAAACCTCAGCTTGGGGAAACCAATTTAATTTATTAGGAATTAAATCAGATTGGGATGATGAGAAACAAAAAACAAATCTTAAAACACCTTCCCACACACACTCCGTTTTTCCAGGCTTAACTTTACTCACAAATTCCCAAGATGCAGGCACTTTTGCCATCTCCTGCTCTTATTTGTTGTACTCAAAGTATTGAAAATAAGAACACTTTTGTGTCCATTGCTATTTCACAGATATATATTACTCAGAAACAGCAGTGCATCGCATAGACTGTTGGAAATCTCTTTTACTAGACAGGTGAAATACCTTAAAAGAATGCCATTTTGCATTGTAAAACTTTTTAAATGATTGAATGACTTTGGTAAAGCCGAATGAATGTTGCAATAATATCCAGGGATCGTATGAGTATTTCATACTCCATGGAAGTGAGCTTCCAAAACAATGTGTTGACTTTGCTTCTGAGCTGGAGGTGCTGTAGTTGCCCAAGTTCAAGTTTCACCTTTGAAGAGAAATCTTAACTGAAGCAGAAGAGTCCTCATAACTGTTGTTTTTCTGTGCTTGCTTCTTGTATCTGTTCTGCCAAGCTACTCATGCCATCTGGAGACTGTGGTTCAATGCTTCAGACAAAATCCTGGTATGCCTCCTATGCAAGAGTAGCACAAAAAAGAACCATACTGGGATAAAAGATCTGGTTCAGGTTTAAGTAGATATGTAGTATAGGAAGGATTGTACCCTACAGTTTCTTTTTGCTAATTTGGAATAAGAAAAAGTTGAGGCCAATAAAACCTTAGAGAGCCAAATGATTATTTTAACCCTTCATCTTGTTAGAAAGTAATACATTGAATTTTAAAAAATCACACGATGTTTATCACTTATGTCTGTGAGCCATAGTAATTTTACAGGTATGATAGAGAGGTGAGTAGTTTATAATATTACTTAGTTATATACAGTCTTAGTTATGAACTACTACTTACCCAACTCTTTAAATCAAAACAGGTTTTGCAGGAAAAATTTTGTCACAAAATTTCTGCCTTCTAGATAAAACAAATTAAGCATCCCAAAAGTCCAGTTAACTCTTTGTGTGTGTATATATTTCATTTTTGCTAGATATGCTTGGAAAGGAAAAAGTTTTTTGGTTCAAGTTTTAGTTGGCATGTGTTTTTCCAGTCTTTATTTGAAAAGTAATTTTTGAATGATCTTTAATATTAGGTAATGCTTTAAATAACAAGGGACAATTTTCTTTTTTCAGAATGCTCCAATTTTTTTCTGTTTCTTACAGCTTCTAATGTTCTTTTTTCTTTCAAGTCAAGTAAAGCAGGTAGATGCCTAGCAACTCTGAAATTCAAACTATATATCTAGATATCTACCTTTGGTTAAAATATTGTGGATCAGTTTATAATAATGAATATTGGAACTGTAGTGAAACCAAGTAATTCTTGTTTCCCAGACAAGTTCTAATTACCTACCTTATACTCTGTCCTTCGCCTTTTTATCTTAGAGCAAAATTGACTCCAGCACTTTGAGTTTCACAGTTGCAGTTTCAAGTTGTAAGACAGTGGTATTTTTCAGAATCTTTAAAAGCTCCATAATTTCTTTTCAAATGCAGAAAACAAACAAACAAAACCAACCAAAACCCCTACCTAAAGAAATAGAACAGGAGTCATGGAATGAATGTAATTATTGACATGCTGTCATTTTAAGATAAAAGTCCTACTGGGAAACTTGATGTCAAATTCACTTTAAGTTCGTGCACTCCCAGTAAGTCAAGTGAGTGCTGATACACAGTGTTGCTCAGTAAAGATTTTTACTTGATTTAAGCAGATTTTCGAAGATGATCTTGGCTACCTTTCAAAATGTATCACTGAGGATGCTTTTTAATCTGCTTTCTGTCTCCAAGCTTTATCAGTATTCACACTGAACTTTGAAAATACTGTTCGGACATTTCATTGTATGAGACATCAGCAACAGATGTAATTATGATGAAAAGGAACAGCTAAGGTGGGTTTACACAGCTGTCCCTTCTCCCTCTGGGACTTATTAATGTTAAACAAGATTCTGGTTGCCCTGCAGTCTTTTTTCAAATGGTGCTATCTGGTCTGTATAGTTTCTTTCTTTTTTTTTTTTTTTTACATTTACCATATAGCATGGTAATTTTGCAGGGTTATTTACTTGTGAATAGGAACAGTTTTGTTCTGAAAAACTACCCCGAGCATAGAGTGTGATCTGATGTGGTCTGCAGATTGCAGATATTTTAGATAAGGCTTTGATTAATGAAAATTTAACACTACAAAGTTATCAATCAGAGCTGGCTTTTCTGACTTGACATTTAGCCTTCTGTGGAACTGACCGTGGCTTGCAGCTGAATCTGTCTTTACTAGGTGTTGATTATGTGTAAGCCAGAACACAGCCTGCATGATTATACCATAGGTGGCTATGAAATAGTAGCAAGTATTGAAGACAAGGAAGATTTGTAATATTTTTTTCACTTATCACTTTAATAGGAGGAAGGGTTCTGAGCAGCATGTAAGACCTTTGGAGCAGAAGCTGTATTTTGTCTAATCCTTTCTACCCCATTTTGCTCCACAGGGCTTTGATCTGGAATTAGATCTGTGTGTATATATCTGTGTATATATATAGCAGTTGCTTACTCCGGGCAGAACAGTTTCTTGAAGTTCCTGCAAACCTGGAAACAGGATGAGTGGGGTATCTCTAGTTCTCTGAGTGTGCAAACCCATAATACACTCTTCAACACAGAAAATGATATCGAGATTTAATACTTATCACATGCAAAATATGTTTACCCTGATATTTTGAAGTCACTACTACAACAGGCCTCAAGGAATCCCTGTCCTCTTTGTATGCATGTGATATTCCCACTGAAAGTGATAAGAGTTAGCTATACACATGAGGAGGAGGATATACCCATGGGACTAAACTTAGCAGGGAGTACGAAATTCTCTCTTCTCTAAAACTGTGAGGACAGTTTAAGCATTACTCTTACCTCTGCACTTTGTGGTATTTTTGCTAAGGAAACCGTAGTGGAAGTAGCAGCTGGGAAACGTGATAATAGCACAGTGTTACCTTGATGGAAATTGCAGCTCAGAGCTGTAGGTCAAGTGTGGTACAGAACCTTGAATGATGGAAGTGAGCTGTTTTTCTGGACAAAGCAGCCATTAAGGCTCACCCTGACTGTCACTTAATGGCTTAATAAATAGTTGACCAAAGACAGGATTTCATCTTTTTGTGTTAAGATGTATTTTCAAGTTCAGGTATCATTTTCAGTTGTTAGGCCACATGTTAAGGTCTTCGTATTATTGTGATTTATTGTTCCTCACCTACTACTATCTGGATAGCTGACACTTTTGGCCACCTAAGTGACATTTGTATACATCAGATATATCTGGATGTTGTAAACGAGGCTAAGACTTTTGAAAAGAAAAGCCAACTTGTTTATTTATTAAAAGCCGAGAGCGGGAACCCAGGATAAGCCCAGGCTCCACGCGACAAGCCAGAATAAAACAACACACACACAAAAAAGACAGTGAGACCCACTGGGTGCTCCCTTGGACCCCAACTTCTGCAGGGGGGCACCTGGTCGCTTCTAAAGTCTTTGGTACCACCGGATTGGTGCGTTTCTTAATCCTCGTGCTGATTGGTCCCTTTCCTGTTCGCTGGTTGGTCTATACCTCCGTGCATTCCTAACCAATTATTTCCAAATAAGTCCACTTCATTGGTTGGCTCGTTCTCCAATCACAGTCTAGGGCGTCGTCCTCATCCCTTGTACCCTATGAGGCAATGTGCTGGAAGGTTCCATCTATTAAACCCATTGGGTCCTTGTTATACCTCCATCCAGTGGTTACATTCCAGTATTACACCCGTACAGTCTCGCAATCTCTCTTCAGTTAACATGCCCATTTATTCAGCTTTTAACTCCCCTCTTTTATATCCCATCCAAACAGTAATAACCAACACCCTGAAACTGATTCATTTACATCCTAACAGTAACGATCAACACCCCGAAACTGATCCATTTATTACATGGACATAAATGGTGTTGGACTTGATGTGCTCAGGTTTTTCCACTACAGAACTAATTGCATTAGGGGATAGTAATAGTGTGGCATAAACAAGGGTGCAAATATGGTGTCCTGGGGTGACTGTATGATACTGTATTCCCTATCATCTTCCCTATGCCAGACGTGAATCCCATGACTTTCTGTGCCTTTAAACTGAGGCGGAGAGTGAACTTTTCACAGCAGTTTGTGTTCAAGGACACAGAGACACACTCCTCTGCGTGCTTCTACGGCGGCAAGAGCGGGGGAAGCACCCTTCCTTTTTCTTTTCCGAGTTTTTCGGCTTTTTCTCAGGAGAGAGACACAGTTAAAATTCTTTGGTGTTTAGCCGGCTCGCTAGCTGAGGCAAGAACTTTTCCTTGGACTGTTCTGGTCCGGTCCGGATCACCAGCACCGGGAGGCCCACGCCGCAGCCTGAAGGGGCCACACCCCAGCTCCGGAGAGAGAACAGCCACACTTACAGAAGGACTTTGAATTTTATCAGGTTCTCTCCACAGCGAGAGGTTTTATTATTTAGCATTATTCTATTCCCGTGTGTTTGTTAAATAAATAGGGTTTTTTCCTTCACTTTCCTCTGAGGAAATTTTTTTTCCCCGAACCTGGTGGGGGAGGGGCGGCTGTAACCTGCCTTCTATCAGAGGATACTTTCCTCCAAATTTGTCTCAAACCGGCACATATGGTTTAGCTTATAAATGCTTGATCGTTTTTTTATTCACTTTTTTGAATCTTCTTTGCTGACCCTGTGTGCAAGCTGTCAGCCATGGGGCACTCCAGCATGTTTAGAGCTTCTACACGTTTCCAAATTGAGAACTGCGAGAGTGTCACCTTAGCAAGAGAAAAGCTCCCTCCTGTGGAAGAGGTGAACCTCTGCTGCGACAAGGAGCAACCATAAGGGCATCACACCGTGATTTAAAATTAGCAGGAAAAAGGGTTAGAAGCACTGTGGGAGTTTGCAAATACTGGAATGCAAAACCCTGCTCTCCGTTATTTTTGTCTCAAAGTAAATTTTTAATATTTTGTATGACTTATTTTTAAAATGTATCTGAGTTATAACTGTTTGCTGTAAGTAAAAATGGATAGTTTAAATAATATAATGTGGCCACAGAGGACTCTGTAGTGTTAAAAGGATCTAAAGCAGCTGATATTTTTACAGATTTTGCTTTCTGTAGCTCTTTGCTGAAAAACCCTAGTATTTTGGACATTTCTCTGAATTCGAGTTTGTACAGCTTACTTAAATTTTTTTTTCTTTTTCCTTTTTTTTAAAGTTTGATAATGTGTTCTGTATATCTTGAAGATCTGTATTAAAATTATTTTGAATCTTGCTGTGATTGGTGGTCCTTGGTAGAAGGCTCTGCTGAGCTCAAAGCCATGTGTGACTTGGAAAATAAAGCTGCATAGAAAGCATAAAAATGAAATTGTGATGGAGGGGCTGGAACTACAACTTGGTATCAAATTCCTGCTAGAAACAGAATTTTTACCTTTGAGCTGCATATGATTCATGCTTGTGATCTAAAGGTGGAAGGCTCTACCTCATTAGCAGATTAGCAAAACCCTGAAGCATGTACCTCCATAAATGCTAATGTTATCCCCTGAGAATGAAATACTTTTGGGGAGGGAGTGAGATGGATCTTTAGTATGACAGTGGAGTTTTAAATTTTACCAATTCCAATTTACTACCAGCTCAAGAAGACTGCGACAGCACAGAGCGCTCTGACCCACTGCAGAAAAATGCTGTGTTGAGATTGGGTATTGGGATCCTGTCCACTGGCAAAATGGTAAGTTGTCATCTTGTTCAGAGATAGCTAGGTTCTAGCTTGTGGCACACAGCAGCAGAACTTTGGCTACAAAAGCATGAGATTAGTGATGGTATGTAATGGTGAAGTGAGATTTGGTTCTGTGTTTAGAAATGTTATGGTGTACCTGCTTGATTAGAGTTTGGATTTATCTTCGAAGTAGGGAATAGTTGCTCTGTTAAGGAAGTATTATCCTCATTTATAAGAACTGTGAAGGTGTTACAGTCTGGGTGAATAGTCGTTATGATTGTGCCTGTCAAGAAATGCAAGCTCCCGAACTTGTGGACAAGTAAAAATTCTCATGAGGCTGCATGAAACAAAAGCTCAAGTCAGGGTTATGAGAGAAATGTTGGCAGAAGTGCCTTATCAGTGAGGTTCAGTGCTGTGTGAGCTCCCTGGACCTCTCTGATCTCCTTCTGGACCACAGGTGCCAGTTTGGATTAAAAGAAAATCAGCAATAGCAAAGGGGAGTCCTTTTCACATATAAGTACTTGCACTGGGTTCTGCAAGACTGGTGTGTTTGTGGGGGAGAAGTGGTCTATGCAGTTCGAATGGGGATGGGGAGGCTTTTACATGTGGCTTATAGCATACTAATGGCTCCTAAGATTGAAAGTTCCTTCCTGATACGTATGAGTCACCATGCCTGGAGGAATTTAAAATGTGTGGATGTGGTACTTGGGGACATGGTTCAGCAGTGCACTTGGCAGAGTTAACAATTGGACTCGATGATCTTTTTTACAACCTAACCAATTCTATGGTTCTATATTTCCTCTTAGTAGCTCCATTAGTGATTGGCTGGAGTATTTCTGATTGCTGCTTTTTTCCCTATGGCAATTTTTGTCTGGTTTCTTAAGAAATTGAAGCTTGTGTCAAGCACACTTTGTCTTGCTCTTCTCCTTCCTCTGCACCCCTCCACCCCCAATATTAAAAGTTTTTCATGAAAATCAAAAGAGGGGCTGAGGGCCTCTACTGAGTTGCTTTAGTTATATGAAATTACAAATCCAAACAGAGCACACTGGATGAAATTAGTGTCCATAATGATAGAGGGGCTGCATCATGAGTTGAACTGAATGTTATAACACCAGGTAATCCACAGGAGATGGACAGGAAATTAGTCTCTATAAGTCCCATGGTTCATCATGATACACTACAGAGAACAAAAGTAAAATAAAAGTTTTATTGTTTTTAGTATTCACATGGCAGTGATTTCTGCACAGCAACTGTGACCTGGAAGAAATGGCTTTAAATCTCTGAATCCTCAGCAGTTAATTTTCTTCTGCTGGAGCTGTGGGAATTGAAATAATGATAAAAATACAGAGAACACTTACCAGAGCTGGACATTTACTCTTGCCTATAATCACTAATGATTTGTACCTGTTCACTTTAAATGAACAAGTTTGAAAACTTGGACTATGGATTAAAAAGAATTTCAGATATATGTTCTGGTGTTTTTGAAGTGATTTAAAGCACTGGTTTGTATCACCTATTGCAGATTGCACTAAAGCCTTGTCTTCCTCCAGGAATTCTGCATTAAAGGGGCTACACAACAGGTTAACTCAGACCTGGTCTGAGATTTGACAGTCGCCTACTTTTTTTCACTGCATCCTAAAGACCATTATCTCATTTAATTTTTTATTTCTATGAGATTTTAATAAAAGGCCAAGAGGTAAGAAGGAGATGGGCTAGAACTGATTGCACCCTTTTTTCTCCTCAACTGAAATTCTTTGCTATATAGTGTAAATCCAGCTTGAATGTTGTTCAGCAACATGAGCAACATGCTTGATTTGGCTGAGCTGTGCCAACTTCTGCCTGGAGTACTTCTTGTCCTGAAGGAGTGCTGCTCCACAGGGTATTGATGTACTCAGTTGCTATGCCCTCTGTATTGGAGGTATAAGGGCTTCCTTGCTCATTCCATACAATGGAATATAGTGCTGCTTCTCCCACCCTCTTGGATTATTACATTAAAAGTTACTGACTGACTGGGGGTCTTATATTTTGTAAATAGCCACTTACTCCAGAGCCTTCAAGGAAAATGAGTAATGATTGAACAGCAACTGCTGAGAGAAAAGAAAGGCTTCTCTGTCCATTACTGATGAAAGATGAGAGAGGTGACATTAGGGGATGTAGATAAGCAATGACAGGATGTGATACCTGAGAAGTTTGAGATTAGTATGAAATCTGTGGAAAGTTACTGACACTGAGCTTAAAGCTACTTACCAATAAAAACCACGGGGAGTTCAGTAGGAGATTTTTGAGGTTAGGAACAGTCTTTCTAGCAGAACTGGAAAGAAGTATTATAGGGGACTGAGATGGAGACTACCAAAAGAGATTTTTTGGGAGTTCTCTGGTATTGTTATACTTTCATACGGAGACTACTAGTGACTGTTTCCCCCAGTGCCTGTGGGTCAAGAGCACACTCTGAGATTCTCCTGTCTCCTTCTCGTACCATGACTCCAAGCCCATGCCCCTCCAATGTTTTCCCTTTAGATATCTGGATGGAAGCCAGTGTCTCAGATAAGGCATGGTTCCTCATGGATTTACAGAATGGAGTGTCAGGAAAAACTTGCATACTTAGCTGTCCTAGTCATGGTTCTCCAAGAATAAAGGCTATAGGCACACTGCAAGATGGCAAATAATCTCCCTTTCTTGTGCTGTTTGGATCATCTCTCAGTTCTGGAGCTAAGTACACGTCAGCATTCCTTCTTTGCTTGCTTATTTGTGCCTGAGGGCTGCTGCTGACATTGCAAGGCTGAAGCAGAAAGAAGTCAAAATTCATAGCTGCTTTTATTAAAAGAAAAAAAAAAAACCCTGCAAGAAAATTTTCAGCTCTGTAAGTTCATTGTATAACTGATTCTGTACCTGTTTCCAGGTGCAAAATTTTAGTTCTTGCTCCCTGGAGAAAAATACATTTTCTAAGATAGGGTAAATGATCTGTAGAAGAAATCTTTTCACTGCATTTAAAACAACCTCCCTGAAAGTGTTTCCTCAACTTCTTTAGTTCTACTTAATCTGTATTAAAATATTTAGGTCTAAATTCTTACAGTTCTGTTTTAAGCAAGGGCAGTTCATTCACATTTTAGCATATTAGGGCAAATCTGTCTCTCATATTTACTTCATATGTTTTGGTGGAACTTTGTACCAGGAGTGCATTTGGTACTTTTGTTTTCTTAACCATCTACCTCCCACCCACCTTAACAGTAGCAAAGTTCAGTGTAAACATTGTGAATTTAAAAATGAGGTGACCAGCACATTTATATCTGGCTATTACCTTGTTCTGATACACAGAATGTTGCCAGACTTGAACAGAGTAGATGCAAGATACCTTTTTGTTTGTTTGTTTTAATGCTTTTTAAATCTTTGGAGGGTAGTCATATAACATCCATCCCAGAACAGGGATGACTGCAGTTGTATTTTCACACCCTGGTGTTTCCTACATTTTGTCAGCTTGCCTGTAGCATAGTATTTAGGCAGAGATGTCTCAGAAGTGAAAATTAAAAATTACACAGTTAATTAAAAAAATCCCAACAATCAACAAATAAAAAAAGCACCAACTCTAGTTATTCTATGTGCAGAATTGGCCACAGCTTGTTCTCTCCAGTAAGTCTGAAATGTGGAAGTACCTTAGGTGAATCTCTTGGCATACCAACTTAGTGAGCAGGAGAGATTCATTCATCACAGTCAGAAAAGAGTGTGTGTTGTGATATTGCACTACTGCCACTTGTTTGCAGACCCTCTGAGGTTCACATTAAACTCAGAGAGATTCAGTTCAAACTTCTGAGAACATTTGGTCCCTGTAGCACATACAGTATAGTTTCATGTGGATACTACTGACCGTGTTGTCACTTGTCCTTTCTGTGCTGAGAATGAGCAGAAGGTCCAGCTAACCACCAGCACAGTTATGTGGTTCTTGCCTTCATCATCCACTCATAGTTTATCATTTCTTCGCCCACAATTGTTCAAAGGCTGCAGATCCTAGATAGGATACCAGGCTGTTCCACACTATTGGGATAAAGGGAGTAGGAGTGCCTGTTCTCTGGGGGAGGGAAACTCAGGTGTTACAGATAGCATGCAAAGCACTTGTACATGGATGGCAGCATCGAGACTCAAGTTTGTGTGAGTGAGGACAAACAGAATATCAGAGCCTTACACTTGGTCAATGCAGACATGCTGCTATGAACTTTTTTTTAAATTCAATATTTTTTAGCATAAAAATTGATGGAGAGACGGTCATTGCTTTTAAGCCATGTCTCCAATGGAGATCTGTTTGTGTCTATGTGCTCATAGTGCAATTCACTGTGGGTCAAAAGATTACAAACTCCAGTAACTGCAGTGGGAGGACTCACAAAACCTTACGGTAGAGACAGAAAAGTGATACAGAGAGAACTGGTTTGTCTCTTCCTAGCTTGATGCAGCCTTGTCTTCCTAAGACTGAAAGCCAAGGCTCACAGGGATTTGAAGCCTTAAATCCTGGTATCAGGGAGAGGGGGAAAAGGAAGAAGTCCAAGGAATGCTGGTGAAAGCTGCCAAGCATGCAGTGGGCAGGAGTGCATCTCTCCTGGCCAAAGGTCTGGATTAGCTGCACTAAGGGGACTTTGCAAGTCATTGCTTGTGAGCTTTGCAGAGCTAAGGGAAAACATGAATGTTGTAAGACTCGTTATACTGCTGCTTTGTGCTTCAGGGCTGACGTAGCTATTAAGGCAATGCTCGCTGCTTTGAATTTTGAAAGTCACAGCATTTGTTTCAGATCTCAGAAAGAGGTTAGCATTTACAGTGTGCCACATCCTTATTTAATCAAAGCTTTGCATGGAGACTTCAGAAGAATGGAACACATAGCACATACATCAAAATTTTACATAGGATGTGAGGGCAGTGCTCTTAACCAAGTGGAAAAGAACCTCTGCTGGCATGCAAGAGCCTTGTATTACAAAACTTACACCTTCATTGTATAGAAGTTCTGTTCACATCTTTTATACAGAGAATTTTATAAATGAGGTCTTCTGATTCTTTGCTAGTCTGGAATCAGTAAGGGTCACTGCATCTGCAAACCAATAGACAGAGCTTCAGCTGAAGCCAGTAAAACCTCTTTACCACGTGAAAGTAGTGCATGGAGATTTGATGTGTATCATTTCTGTTTCATATACAGTCAGATGGTAGGAGATACTAAAGCCTGTAGTAGCTGCAGTAAACACAAAGCCTTGTGCAAAATCTAATAATATAATACAAGCCCTATGCAGGATCACAACTGTAATAATTGTGACTAACAGCTTGCTTTTGAATCCTGTAACTCAGCAGTATCATAGTGCTAACTGCTACCTCTAAATATAGATGAAAAAGTGACACAAAGATTTGGAATGTTTGTTTCAATTTTTCTTATGAAAATGACAGCTGGACACTTCATGAGAAAAATCTTCAAGTCTCTCATTTATAAAACCTCCAGCTATGAGTGCTCTGTGGTTTCAGCTGGATCGACACATTGTCAGCATTTTCTGACATATATATTTAGTCCTAGTGTATTGTGTCCTGAATTATGGAGTTCTGTATAAAAATGAAAATATTAATTAGAAAAAGCTGTGTAAAGAACAAACCTGTCTGGAGATTAAATGCTGCTGATTGAATAATGCATCAAACTGTCACAGCAACAGTTTTGTAGTGACTCAAGTTCTATGAATATTCAACAGAGTTATCCTGGATGAAAGAAATTCAAAACATTACTTTCCAGGAAGCTGCTGAAATCTTGGGTCTCCTTTAATAGGAGCAAATGTTTACTTTGTTAGCAAAGCACTTGATGAGCAAGGGGAAGTTGATGGGACTATTTTGCTTTACATGTGTGAAGTATCAGAGCTGGTGGTATGGATACTCAATCAAGACCACATGAATAGTCTTCTATTTAAGAAACACAAATCATTTAAGAATGTAAATCACATTTCTGTATGCTTAAACCTCACCCAGGTGAGAAGGATATAAGAGCTGATAAATTCCATTTACACATTCCCCAGAGAAGTGAACCAATTTTCATTCTTTCTATCCCTGCTGCTGTCTGTGAAAGGGGTGCTGCAATCCTGGGCAGCAATGTTCAGTCTTAGGATATGGGACCTGTACGACACAGTTCTTCTGCTGTTCTCTCCTTCCTTTTAAAAGCAACTCACTCCATCTGCAGCCTCTTTCTTGAGCATCCTCTGAACTGAATTGCTACAGGACCTGCTAGGTTGTAAGAAAAGAGATGCCCTATTTGGCATTAATATGGATATGAGAATTTGCCTTGGGAAGGGTATACTTCCAGCTGGCTGATAATAACAACCCTCCTGTGCCAGGATCAGCTGTATTTATTCATTGCAGCATTTCTTAAATGCTGGAGAGCAATTGACTGTGAGTCTTACATGTTTTTTACTAGGACAGAAGTTTGTGCATTTATGTGTCACATGTATTTCTTGCCAGTGTGCCAGTGTACATGTGTTCATATGTACAAACAAAATAAACCAAAGTATGCCAATTGTTGCAGAATAAAATCACTTTTCTAGTAATGTAGAGACAGAACTGATTCACAGCTGGAAGTCCAGAATCATTAAAGCATGTCGTCTGGAAACTTCTGCTAAAATGCTGGCAATAGCACTTCTGTCTGAAGTGCAGATTTCAATTTCGTCAGTTTTTTCATTTTGAAGAATTATTTCTAGGAAAAGTATAGGAAAGAAGTTAATGCAGAAGATTATTTCTAGAATTTCATTTCAGTAAAATTTGCCTGTATAATGTTGCTTAGAGTGGAGATGCAACTGGCTAGCTCACCATTCCAGTGGTGTATTACATCAGTGCCACTGTCAGTTCTTTTGGCTGTAGAAATCTGCAAGGCAACTAGAAAAGCCTTTTGATTAGTAATTCAGTGGAAGAAAATATTTCTTTGCTAATTCAGCTCTGTCCTAAATCTTTACTTTGCACACTATATTACTGGAACTGCATATTAATATGCTCTACTGAGTGTTATCACATTAACCATCTGCATTTTAGCACAATGGATCTGTGCTTCCTAGAAACAGTAGCTTTGGGTGAAGAACATTGGACATTGGACATTGGACAGCATTCTCAGAAAGCACTGGCTACATAACCTCTGCTGTCTGCTTCTCTAAAACCACTGCCTTTTTTAATACAGTGTTTTCAGCTCATTTAGATGGCCATAGTAGAGAAGAAATCATTTAAGTCCTTTATTACAAAGATCAAAAGTCATGTTTACCATTTACATACACAATTTACAAACTATTCACAAAGGGAATAAGAGAATGCAAGAACTGACAGTTTACTTCAACCCAAGCTGGGGACGGGACAAGTGTAATTGTTTCCTTGCTTCTGTGTCTTTACTGAAATAAAAGATAAGTCTGTTTTGTGTTGCCTGTTTGTGTTAAACACTGATCTAGTGTTTATGTAGCACCTTTAGTTATAACTATGCAAATGCTTACATGCTTATCTTTATTTGAAAGAGTGAAGTGCATGTATAAACATGCACTGGGATCTGTACCCTTCACACTACTGAATGTTTGTTGGTCAGAAATCTTGTCAATTAACACAGTGGTCAGGCTTGAAAATGTTGATTTGTAGAATTTAACTGATTTCAGCAATGTGCCATTAAAAGAAAAATGGAGTTTAATATCAGAACTCTTACTCTAAGAAATAAATTAAGTATGACAGCTGTATCTCTAAAGGATACGATATGATCTTAAGATAGGTCTTAGCCATGTTGTTAGATGTCTTTGATAACACAACTGATTTATTGCTCTTCCTTCATCATGTTTTATACCATTTCCTAATGCTATTTCAAAGACTGGGAAACTTAACAACAAAGAATCCTATTTTGAGAGATCTGGTAAATTAGCAAACTTCACAGAATATCTTACAGAACTTAACAAAAAGGAGAATGAGTTCCCAAATCCCTTGGTATGAAAGCACAATACCAACAGTGCATTAGCTGCCATTTAGCTAAATCTACAAATAACCACATTTTTAATTTTTTGCTGTTCACTGGGAGGACGGTACAACAAAATGCTTGAAAGAACACACTGATTTAAGAGCAAACACAAATGTAAATACAGAAATCACCAATGTGATGTTAATCCAAATTCTAAGCAATGAAGCAAAACACTTCACAAAAGTTGTTACATCTAGTCGGAATAATCCAAATACTTACAACAGTATTATGATGATATGACTTCCTACCCAGCTATCAGCTATCCTTTACCATGAACCTTTCATTTTTCTCAGGGTGACAGATAAAGAATGTTGCAGATGCCATGGTAAACTTAAAATACAGTAATAGGCAAATATTTTAGTGGCACCACCTGTATATACAAGGTAGTTGTTGGAACCTTGTGGACAAAGGATTGTTACAGTATGCCTTTGTTAAGGCTTCTTGCTGGTTTAAAAAGGTAGATTTTTCTTTAGGGAGATTGTCCAGCAGTATTGGTTTCCCGTCTCTTCAGTGGAAGGTCTCTTTATTGATCCACATGAGACTGCGTGTTTCATTTGGTTTGCATTCGTACTCAATACTGCCAAAGCTGTTTCCCCATTGGCAATGATCCCGTTTGTGGTAGTTGTAGAATTTGACTTGCCAGACTGTCTCAAAAACACCAATGTCATTAAACTGTGAAGAAGAGGGAATACCAGTGTTAGTGAGCTGATTATTTTGTTGGTTTCTCTCTCATCCTGAGAAATAACACTTGTGAAACTGCAGAATGTAAAACACCTGGTATAAGGATGATTGTTCCTCAGATCAATAAATCAAAGATCTGTAAAACCTGCTCCAGCAATCATAAAGTCTTTTATGCGTAGCCATGCATAAAACGTGAAGGATCAGATTCTGCATGTACTGTCCTCCTGCACTCACATCTGGGATAGGCGAGGGAGTAAAAATATTCAAGTTGCCATATGGATAAATGTTACTAACAACAAAAATCAAAGCCATAATCTTTCTTAAGATGACACAGCTTGTATATACTGCATATCATGTACCACTAATCTGCAGTGATACAGACCATCACTTTACCTTTATACCATACCTACAGGCTGCAGCTGGGATGGGAAGAATCTTCTTTTGCTCAGTCTGAAACCTTTAATGTATCTGCATTTTGGAGTCTTGTGTTTGCAGTGAGATGTGCTGCTCTTGTACCACTTACTCCCTCCCTGGGATTCTATTCCACATTTTAAATGAGACTTAAGCAAGAGAAGTTCTTTGTGCACATCTGTAATTGCTAGTTGGACTGTGATAGTGCAGCTGAGTAATAGGAGCTACTAAAGAGATAATCAGCATGTTTAGCAGATAAGCGTCTAATACAGTGAAGTAGTGAGACATTGACTTTAAATTGTCTGTGCATTCAGCTTTGAAGTGAATAAGACTATGGCTATAGTAAGTTCTGTAAAATGAAGGGGTTTATTTTCTTTAAGCCATTGCTAGACACCTGTAAAACATCAGAAAAACCTCAGTGAGGCTTTCAAGGATAAATTCTGATTTCAGTTTTAATGGTAATGGAAAATTTGAGTTCTTGTGCCTTGAGACATTGCAGAGAATCTGAAGTGTGGGTGTGAAGCCTGTACATATTGCCATTGGTCCCAGTAGTACGGCCTGTTGATTGTGTTATGTTGTTAGAAGATACTAGATAGTGAATTTAGTGCTACTGAACGGCACCATTGTTCAGTATTTTTTCCTTTTAAGTATTTCCGTCACTCACTTCAATGACAGCTTCTTCACTTGACTGTTTTCCATTCCTATCATGTGCCTGGGAGCTGATCTTTGGTCATCTGCCTGCTATAATCACACCTGCAAAGTCAGTATGAAAGCCCTTTTACAGAGAAATTGTTCCTGATTTACAAGCAGAGTCTTCTGTATCCAGATTTTTCAGGAGGACACATTTGTTGTTGTTTTTTTTAGATTCAAGATGTGGTTTGTAAGCTGCTGCTGTGTAACAGACATTAAACCTTCCCTCAGCCCTCTGTGGTAAGTTAAATTTAGTCTTGTCAATAGCAGAAGTTGCTGTGTGCTTAAGTGGAGGGGTTTTATTCAACTCCAGTTACAAGTGTTACCTTGAAGGAGTAACTGAAATATTTCTGCCACTTCCTTTGACTAAGAAAGAATCAGATGTACAGGCTATTTTATCTCTCTCAGCAACTAAAATCTTAAGTAAGGGCTTTTTTTAATCTATCATCTTTGATAGTAGTCCTGATACACTCATAATGCAAGATAGTAAAGGTTTAGCACATTGGGTATTACTGTGCACAGTCCACAAAACTTGTCAGAGAGGAGCATCAGCCACCCTCAGTGTGGAAACTGAGGAAGAAACAGCATTTCTAATAACATTCGTAGAAGGTGATATGACACAAGAGCAGTATTTCATTTCATTAATGTATGAAGGATCTGAATTTCAAAAAGACAGATGAAGAAAGTAAATTTAATCTTCCTTCAATGACCCAGTTTGCTGAGCTACCCTGAGTAGTTTGACTGCTGTGGGTTTCCAGTAGAAGGAAAAAATTAATTGCAGAGCTTTTCTACTACCATGTGCCTCCCCCAGCCCAGTACTTAGCACATGCAGAAGCTCTATGGCGTAATGAATATTCTGCATTCTTAGAGCTCTCCTGAATTCCCAAGGTTCCTGCAGCTGGATCCTGGCTACTCCACTGAGCTTGTATATGAGCATCCCCAGGAAGGAAGAATGGCCCTACTCTTGCAGGTCAGGCTTCAGGTTAACTGTATTTCCCTGTCTGCTCTTCTCTGTCATCTGCTGCTATAGGAGTAAATAGTTATTTAATCACTCCATCTAAATTTGCATGCTGAGGTGATTTGATAGCTATTTATTCCTGGTAATAGAGTTCTAGCTTCTTTATTCAATCATAGATTAGTCTGATCAAGAATAAAATGAGGCCCAAAGACAGGCTTCTAACTTAGTTTACACCATTTTCCAGACAGTTCAGCAGTTTCTGGATAGTGGGCATGATTGACCTATCAGGTAACAGAAACAAATAATCAGATTCTGGAATTCAGAAACAGGATTGCTGTTTAACATGTATAAACTCTGGCTGTCATGGATCAGATGTCTAAGGCAGCAACATAAAGAATTATTTGTTTAAAGTTTCAAAGCAGATAGGAAAAAATTTCTTATGGATCTTTACGGACCTTCAGTTATTCAGGCACTAGATTGGCAGTATCAAACTAGTTTTTGATTACTGGACTGACCTCACAATCTATTTCTAATGTGAATTCAGTTTTTATGCCTTAAATAGTGTCCTTACCACCACAGGATGCATCAGGATTCTGTCTGTTCTAGAAAAGGAAGTGGAGGCAGAAGTTCCTCATAGTTGAAGGAAATAGGAAAATTTAAAGCTGTTTGCAATAAGCTCAGTTTTGAAGATTCAGGAAGTAGGTGTTCAAAGCAGTTTTCAGACTGAGGTATCTGAGGCTTGTTCCCTAAATCTGTTACAGCTCTGCTTAGCTAAGCAGCTAAATGATGAGTCAAACATGTAAATCCATGTTGAGTTGCCTATGTTTAATACTTAAAAGTATCAATTGTGGGTATTTAAGTCTGTACTGATGAACCTATCTATCAAGATCAGTTCCTAAAAGGAATTGAGGACCTGCTTAATGCTTGAAAATCCTATTAGCTTCATGGTTAATATCCCAGGATCTGATCTGTAAAAGCAACTCTTTGGGCAAATATTGTGGCTACTCATTCTGATGCTGCAACAAACCATGTCAGAGCTTGTACCTGAAAATCAGATCCTCCTTACATTTCATTTGTGATTTGACTTGGTTTTCTCCAAAGGAAAAGTTAAACTTCTAGATTTTCAGAGTTCACATCAGTGCTGCACTTAAGGGTAAAGGTGACCAGCAAAATAGGGATACCTTAGTCAAAGCAGATGTTTTTTTGGGAATGCTGTCCTTTCTCCTCCTGGTACAAGGTGAAATATAATTACAGTGCTCAACAGTGGCATCCAGCAGCTGTGTTCAGCTCGTTGTGAAATAATACTGTGTTTGGTTTTCCTGGGTGTTAAAAGGAGGTGACTGTATCTAAAAGTGATTAATGTAATACTCCATATTAGTCTTATTAACCTAAGATTATGAAATAGTAATGTGATGTGGGTCTCCAAAATTAAGTCAGGCACACTGTAATTATTAGAAACACCAAATGGAGATGTTACAGTTCTCATTCAGAAGGGGATTACTATGCTAAACTATGATCCCAGAAAAAAAATACTGAAGATCAATATGAAATCTTGTGTGCAGTAAGCAAATGTCATAGAATGTTGAAATCTGGTGGGCTTGTATAAGCTGGAAAAGACTCTTAAGAGAGCTTCAGATGAAGATGGCTTACTGCCCTGATTCCTTTTTTTGGTACAGAGGACATGGAGTAAACAGCAGGAATCCCTCACAACTATAATTAAGGAGAAGAAAAAAAACAAACCGCCAAAATAAAACAAAACAAATCTCCCCCTGCACACTGAGCATACCACACAAAGAGTGCTGTGGAAATCTGCCTGCTGCTCTTCCTCTCTTCTGTCAGCTCTGCTGCCTTGTGGGCCGGAGCTTTTGTCATCTCACTTTGGGGCCATGGAACCTCTCTTTAAGACAGGGGTGAGGAGCCACTTAAATAAGAACTTAGGTTTGTGGATGCAGATAATGGATGCATATGGGAAAAGAGAGAAGACAGCCTTGGGGGGTTGTTCTCATGCATGCTTTTAGTCTCTGGCAGGTCCTCAGGCATCCTGAAGGTGACAGATGGAAGGGGAGAGCAGTCACCTTGTGCTTGGGGCATGCTCTGCGCCAAAAAAAATGGTGCTGCCAGGCAAAAGAGGGGTCCCTGTATGCCAAGGGATTGGATTCCTAACCAAGAACCTCGGTGGGAGCTGCCTGATATATACAGTATGTCCTGTAGAAGAGGTGGGAGGTTCAGCTAAAAATTCTTTCTGCTGCAGCACCCCAAAGGGTTTTTCAGGTGTCTAGAAAACCTCCTGCTTCTTCCCAGCCCATGCTGTTTTCTCAGGAGAGAAGGAAGCAGGACGTGTATTCTCCAGCTATGTTCTGGCCAGCGGCCTTACTGACACAAAGCAAAGAGGAAGGCAGCAGTTGTGATCAGACTTCGCCCTGGAATATTTCACCACACTCTCTCTGGGAGTCAACCCCCTGCTGCCCTCCCTTGTCCTCTCATGCCAGGCTTGGAGAGCCACGTACCTGCATGTTGACTTGGATAGGCTGTCTCTCCCCACTTTTGGTATGGGGCACCCCTTCTGTATCGTAGATCCCTGTGTAAGAGGCCACTTGTGCATCCCGTGATTTTTCTTCCAGTGGTACATTGACACCCCCGATGCCCATAGTCCTGCAAAAAGACAAGATCCATCCTTTCAGCCCTGAATTCCCCCTTTCCTGGCAGTTTGGAGCCAGTATGTGGGTTTGCAGCCTGGCAGCCTCTGTGCTAGGGAAAAGCTTCAGGGATTTTAGCAGACCTGCATGTGCTGCTGACTCATTGGGGCTCCTGAAATATGTCAGGGCTCTGTAGTCATCCAGGGAAGGAGTAGCAAGGAGAGGCAGGAGGGGTCTGATTTCGAATGGCTGGGGAGAGGTTAGTCGAATCTCTTTTGCAGGGCTGCCCCTCCACCCAGAGCTGGTTCCCCATCTGGTCCCAGTCTCTGCTTTGCCACGCTGCAGCCAGGCTTGGCATTGTGTAGGAGGGGCTTCTTCCTCCAGCGAAAACCGCGGGGAAGGAGGGAGAAAAGGAGCTGGGCTTCAAAAGGCTCCGGGAGAAGGTGGGGAGGGAGCGGAAAGGCAGCGAATCCCAAATGTGGCCTCCCTCTCGAGCCAGCCAGGCGGAGCACTGGGAACAGCTGGCCAGGGACCCAGAAACGAGGCCACCAAAGTAAAAGGGCGGGGAGGGAGAAATCACGGAAACCCCGCGCTGTCAGCCTGCCAGGAAAAAACATTAAACGTCTAAAAATAAAGCAGCGGGGAGGGAGGGGAGGGCCGGGGCAGCCACCCTGAGGAGGACGGTCGCACTTACGTAGCCTGGACGGTGCCGGGTCGGAGGGACACCTCGATCTTGTACTTGGCCCCGGTCAGCAGCTTGATGGTGCGGTTCTGGCCGAAGCGCTGCCCGTCCACCTTGAAATACACGGCCCCGTCGTTAGGCTGGATTTTGAGGGAGACGCTGATTTTCACGAGGCCGGGGATGTCGCCCATCGCTTGCGGCCGGGGGGGGACTTACGGGCTCTGCGAGCGTCTCGCCCCCTCCGTGGAAAAGCGGCTGGCTGGGAGCGAGGGAGAGGAAGAGGAGGAGGGAGAAGGAAGAGGAGGGGCTGCCGGATCCCAGCCAGCCCAGCCCTTCCCAAAAGCAGCGGATGAGATACTTGATTATTTATTTTCCCTCCCACTAATCGCGGCGTAGCATCTGGGCGGTTGATGTCTTTCCCCCCTCTTCTTCCTCCCCCGCCATCCACTTCATCACCCCGCCCCATATCCCGGTTTGGGGGACATTTGCAGCTGCTCAAATTGCAGCCGGTTTCCAGGGAGTTAATCCGGCCCCGATTACTGCAGCCTTAATCCCGCGGTTCGTCCCGGAGGAAAGGAGAGAGGCCCGGCCCAGGCGCCGCCGTTCAGCACCACGGGCGCGGACAGCGGCGCGGGGAGGGTACGCCCCGCGGGCTCCTCCGCGGGATCCCGGCCGAGGGGAGCCCTCCTGATCACCCCCCAGACCCCCTCACACGGGAAACGCCTCCCGAGGGTTGATTGAGCCCTCTGGGGTAGGCTGAAACATCTGTGTGGCGGCACGGAGGAGCCAGAGCTGCCCGAGAGGGAGGGGAGGGCGGACAGCAAAGACGTGGTTTTCTGGCTCTTCTCTCTCCCTGTGCAGCAAAAGGCTTTGTTGAGTCACCACGCCTGGACTGAGGGTCACTTTCTTGCTCCCTGAGGTCAACAGTTAACATCAGTAGGCCAAGGTTTCTCTTGGGATTTTTTTAATCACTTCATTGCAATCCTCTTATTTGAATAGAAAAAACCCCACACACTGTAATTGCACTATAAGATCAGAATCTCACATCTTTAAGTCTAATACTACTCTTTACATATGGCTGGTGCTGTTTGTTCAAGAACAAAGATCTTTGAAACTGAACAATATACCATAATTCAACTCGCAGTGTCTCTCATTCCCATCTAACTGAGACTGCTTTAACCCAGGCAGGTTTGTGCGTCTTTTCCATTCTTTTTTAATTTGTTCTTGTTTCCTGTTAGAACTGTAGCATCCTTCTGTCTGACACAAGCCTTGGGCCATGGATATATTTTTTGCTTGGACATTATGGCAGAGTTAATGGTTTTGTTAGGAGAATTTCAGAGGTCCATGTCACACTGGACCTAACCTGTTCTTTGTTTTTCTGAGGCTGGGATGTCCATGTGGTGGTGTAATGTAAACTAAGCCAAATGGTAGCAGCATTGCCCAGCTGCATTTCCTTATGCATGCAAGCTATTTAGTGATTTAATTTTATTATGAACTTGAAGCAAAAGAACACATTTTGCTGAAAAGCTCTGGGGGGAAAAAAAAAAAACAACAAACAAAAATCCTACTGGATATCCCTTGCTTAGGGTACCAGCTAAACACAGGCTTCATAATGTGTTCAGCCATTCAGGCTTCTACAATTATAAGGGCAGGGATATGATCCCTGTCTCTCACAACTGTGTATCTCTGCAAAAATAATAAACAAACAAAACAAAAACAAACAACACCCACCCCCAGTACATTTCTCCTTGTCTCTTTTCCTCACTACAAGAGAAATCTTGTTTTGCATTACATTCTGCAGGAACTGCTGCACTTTGTGGCTTGTTGGAAGTTTTGCCTGCAGCAAATCCCCCTTCTGTAAGTTTAAATGTAATTTGGTATGAAATCACAGAGGCCTAGCCTGTGTGGAATCTGATAGTATCACTTAAAGTGGTGTGTGAAGAGTAATGGCCATTGCCAGGGATCAGTTTTACTTGCTTCGTGGGCCAGATATATCATGTTGTAGTAAATTGTGTGTAGCTGAAGACATTGATTGCAATTAGCTTCCCAAGTACATGAGAGGTCAGATCTATAACGAGGGTTTTTTCCCATATTATTTCAGCCTGAATGATTATCTTTCTATGAACACAGCTCAGACTGGGGCTTTATCCCTGACCACTATTGGGCAAACATGAGGGAAAACTAAAAAAACATCATATTACAGATTGTGTATGCATAGTAACTCTTTTACCATATGCAAATGTAACATGGTAAGAGTAGAACATTTATGAAGAAATTCTTAATTTAGGCAATGACTTTCTTTTGATTGATCTAGTAATTTCACTTGTGTTAATACATTTACTTATCTGATCCCCCCAGATGCTCTTATCAGTATAGATCAAGGGAAAGGGTTGCCTTTGCTAAGTCTTTCTGGGAGGTTAGTTTTGTTGCTGCCCACCTTAATGTCCCTGACCAGCCTCATCTGGGGCTGCCCATGGGCCCAGTTTTAGCTCAATCCTGGTTTTCATGCCCTTCCTGAATTACGCTTAGGACTGCTGGTCTCCAGCTCTGCCACAGACATATCCAGCCATGGACGCCCTTGACCTCGATCTGCATATTGAATACTTGGCTTGACCTCAACCCATCCCAATGAAGGTGCCTGATGCTGTGGGATGGGCCCTGGATAGAGAAACCTAGGCCCTTCCAGCCCCCATGGGGATTTTCTATGGGTCCCAGACCTCAGGCTGCTACATTACCTGATGTTATTCTCTTGATATTCTGTAGGGATCAAAATACCTGAAGGAAGAAAGAGTTGGTCTGCTTTTGCCAGGAGCACAGAGTAAACCTGCTGACATTTACAAGATTCAAAGCTAAGTAAATCATCATAGACTTAGGACAAAGTCCTATTTCTTCCAAGCCACAGCAGCAATTTACTTCTGGGAACAAAAAGATAAAGTTGTGTTGACTCCCCCATTCTCTACACCTACATTTGAGGGGTGGGACTACAATATATAATGTCTTTGTAAACTGTAAAACTGTTTTTCTGTTTTTTTGTTTGTTTATTTGGGATGGGGGAGGTTGTTTAGTTTTGTGTGTGTTTTGGTTTGGTTTTTTTCAGTCCCCCCAATCTACTTTTCATTCCGCTGGCAGCTGAGGCTTCCCAGTCCGTTGTGTGGAGTCAGCAAGGTACATTAAGCTAATTCATTTCCCTTGGGGTAGGAAGATTGGAGCACTCACCTATGCCCTGGCAAATGCCTTAGTGCTTTTGAAGGGAGTGGTGAGTTAGTTGCAGCCAGCAGTTCTATCCCTCTTTTTCTTCCTAAGACTATGAAAGTCTCATCCTACAAGATGTGTGAGCTATATACAAGCTACATTCTCCAAGACCTCTTTCTTATGTATAGACCTTCCCTGCTGCATCAACATAACTTGCATGTATCACTGATGGGGAACTACTGTAGGGGAGAGGTGAGGATAGATGTGTTCAATGAAAGCTAAGAGACAACATGCAGATAAACCACAACCTATGCCTTATGCTGGCCTAAATTATCTAGAAAACATTCTGGAGAAATGTGTTTGGTCTCTTGATTGCATGTACTCAATACGATCTCTCTAGGCATGATGATATGTCAACTGCATAAGCTTTAGAGTATTAACATTTATGCAGACCTTCTCACTAATGCACTAACCCTATGGCAAAGCTCAGCAATCATTAAATATGTAAAATGTACCTTGAGGCAGAACAAGATGGTTCATTTAAGATAGGCAAACCACAGCATTTAGTTTCCAAGGTGACATGTAATACCTTTATTAGCCTTTTTATGCTTGCCCCTCTTCGATTAAGTTCTTAACACAGTGCAAAATTTGGAAATGTTGTGGTTTGGGGGTTTCTTTTCAAGAAGGGCATGCAAAGCCACAATCTCTCATGCACTAAAAATAGCCATGTATGGAGGGAACTGTGCTAAGGCTTGCACCTGCCAGCTCTCTGTTTAATACTTTGATTCTTTTGAGCCCTCTGCCTCCGTGCAGAAGTGGGAAATGTTTTTACTGAAATATTAGCTGGACAGAGCTAATATCTTTATCTTGTTTGTACAAGCTTTATCTGGTTTGGAAATCACTTGTGTGTATAACTTTTCCCATACAATTATTTTTAACACATTTGTTATCATTTCCCCTGGAAATGCAGCTTGATTTGCTGTAGTGATACATATTTATGGAGAGATCATGTGTTTTGTTGCAGATGAGGTAGGCTTATGGCATTTACAGTGCAGCAAACATGTTAGAACCATCTCTGCAAGGGCTTGTGGAGCAGTGAAGCTGGTGTAGCTGAGAATCTTGCCTTCTTTGCAGCTGCTATATGGTTCCAATTTTTGGTATAAACACTTCTTAGTCTCTCAGGTAGATCTCTTGGTCAGATAAATATGGTTGATCACTTTTTTTGTCAATGCTTGCAGGAACTTGTATTCTGAAGTACCAAAAATAAAGCAGAATTTTCTGAAGAAATACAGCAGCAAATTCTCCTGTACAAGAACAGTAAACTGAGCTAAGATATCCAGCTCTGCTGCAGATTGTGATATTGTAACAAATTCGGCTCATCCAACATCATGCACCTTTATCTACTTGAGATAGAAATGGAGATGATAAAGTAAGTTATAGCAGATTTCCACATTGCAGGTTACTTTCTCTTTCTGACAAAGCTCTTCCTCCCCTTCATGGAGAGGTAGCAGAAATACAGCTCTTCCTCTCTCTGATGCCTGGTGCTGCTCTTTACGAATGGCTGGACAAAGAAGACCTGCATCCACAGTCCACACTGTCCCTTGCACCTGCCACAGCCACTTTGTGTTCAAGGACCATTTTGCCTCACATGAATGATTCAGCTATATCAGCATGTTTCTGCCCGGGGGGAGATGAAGTGCTGATTTCCCCAGGATGGTGTGTGATAAATTAAACCAAACTTCAGCATTAAAGAAAAGGATTGTTTCAGACTTGCACAGTGGAAGGGCAAAAGGACCAGCTGAGCTTTGAAGATGAAATAGAAACAATACACAGAAGTGTTATAAAAGTGGTTGCCTTCAGCTAACATTGGATGGAAGTTATTTTTTCTTTTGACACTGAGTAGCATAAGTAGTAATGGTAAATTCTGGAGCCTTTGGCTAGGTGCCACTGTGTTTAGATTTACATTTCATCCCTCCAAAGGCTTTTCATGCAGGTAAGTGAGAAAAATGAGCTTTTGTGAAATTGTGGAGTCAGCATCCTTTTCTGTTTTCATTAAGCCACTTTTTAGTATAGGCATATATAGATATTCTGTTGAAGAGGATCTATCCCATGTCATCTCATATCATCAATTTATCAGGAGGACGGCCCTGTCCTCCTGATTCAGCACAAAGACTGAATCAGCAGGAGCAGGCGAGCAGGAAAACCTGTAGAAAGGATGCCTGCAGGGAGGAAAATACTGGCAGATTCTTTTGTCTTTGCTCCCCATAAGGCCTTCCAGCTGGGGATGGGGCTTCCTTTCCTCAGAGCTGAGGTGGGGGAAGCGAAGTAGAGACAGAAGGAAGAGATAACTGTGATCCTGTACTCGGTGTTTAATCATTGCTCCAAGCTCTAAAGTATTTATGTCCTCAAGGCAGATAATAAAGGCATAATTTGGCTTCCCGCCACACAGTGAAGATATTTGAGTTGCTGTTGTCTGTGACCTGTGTTTTTGATTTATCTAATTGGAGAAAAAAAAAAAGTATCTTTTCCTGAAGATGGAACCACTGAAATGAAAGGGAAGATATGGAAACAATTCACCTTCTTAAAGCAAAAAAGAATGAATTAGTGACCAAAAAAGACATTATACAGGAGGATTCTACAAGCTCCTCAGTCCATCAAACATCCTTTTAAGACTTATGGGGGATGAAGGGAACCTTCACAGAAATATAACACAGAAATCCAGTTAGATCATCTCTGCTCTGGGAATCCAGAGCATCTTCAGTTCATTCCAAGTCCTGGACCTTGTAGGTGAATTTTCTACTATAAAAGTTACATAAGGTTTTTGATCACTTTTTAGTGGTAAATTTTTACTTTTAGCTCCAAGGACCACACAGTTTTATTAGCTCTGTGTGAGTTTCTGTCTCCAATATATTTTAAAATCTGTTCGTTGAATTCAGTATGCTGAACAGCCAGGGAATATATGGAGTCTTTGATTTGCAAACTGATGGATGATTGGCTTGATCAGCAACTGGTGCCTTTCAAAGCTATAAGATCCTTACAACAGCATTATTTACAGGAGCAAACGAACAATTTACTGGGACTGCAGATTTTAGAAACCCCAAACAACTCAGTGATAGATGAAATCATCACAAAAAGGTATACTTTGGACAGAATGCACTATGAAGTGTTTAACCTGAAACAGGTGGTACAGACAGGTGCTCTGCCTGCAGAGAGACTGGATATGTCATTTAAGCAGCAACTAGTTGAGAAAAGCCCAGAAAAATAAAATCTCCATTCAGACAACGAGGAGAAACATCCAGCAGTTGGGATAGTGAAGCATTAATACAGATAATCAAGGAAAGAGTGGAGTCTCATCTGTGGGAGTACCACTAAATAGGCATCAGTGAGGAATGTCTTAGAAAAGGTCTCTGAGGGCTCTGCTAACCCTCTGGTCCTCTATCACAGACCTTGTCAGACTTCTGAGTAAAGGCTGAGACAAACAGAGAGTCAAATGAAGAATAGGAATTTCTGTCTGTGAGAAAAGTCCCTGTTTGGGGATCTTTACAATTGGCAGAGGTGACAGGTGGAGTCACCCTGGGCTCAATCAACACTTATCTGAGTGAGCTTAGCTGCAAAAGTGACTTGGAATCTCGTGCTTGGAAGAACACAAGAGGCTGCTTCAAGATATCATGAAGCAGCCTCTTATTGCCTCCCATATGCCCCCACTTTCTTCTATATGGGGAAGAGGGACTGTGACTCTGGTACTTATGAAAAGCTATGGGTTTGCCTTGTATTTTCCCAAATAATGCCAAACAAGCTCTGCAGCAAGTAAAAGATGCTTGTAGAAAGCATTTTGCGGTCAGTGCTTTATGTAATGCACTAGTCTAATCCATTTGTGCCTATTTGACAGCTGACATCTTTGCACGGCCTAAACATCAAAATCCAAAACCTGATCAAGTCTGATAAACAAATTTCTTATGTCAGCAGAGGGCGCATCCTCGTTAACCAAGTGAGAGTCCTCTACCTTCCTGCCAGATTCCACATTGTTGCCCACTGGGAGCCAGACTTGGAAGGCGGGGTGAAGTGGAAGCACTGATGCATTAGAAACCTGTCTCTGAAATCATTTGGCATGCACCAGGCAGCAGCACAGTGCCCTGTTTGTTGTTTTGGTACAGTTCATGTATTTGCAGAGCGGGCCCAATTTCTTGTGACTGAGCACTAAAGTGCTAATTTAATTTCCCAGGATTCCGTCATCAAGGCTGGCTGTATTTGATACGATGAAGTGTTTTGTCAGGCTGTTGCCTGTGCTGTCAGAGGCAGACATGTGCTTCTGCACTTCCCTATCTTTCACTCTTGAAGAGGAAATGGGCTTGCGATTAGCATTCAGAGGAACTTGTGAAATGACACAGCTGTACTGTAAAAACACCATCCCACAGACTTTGCTGCCAGAGGAACTCAACAGCCAGCACTGATAGACCCGAGAGCAGGATTGTCCAAGCCATGGAGCGAGAACCGATGCGCATAAGGGAGGGCTACTTGGTTAAGAAGGTAAGTGGGTAGTTTTGGACTGAGTGGAAGAGAAAACTAACTCTGAACAAGTTGGGAAGATGTAGGGAAACATATTGTGAAAGCTTGGCAAAGAGGTAACAGGAAATAGCCATAGCCTACTCAGTTGCACTTAATTGAGTTAAACATCAAGGAAGAATAGTGAGATCAAAGCGGTCACATCACCTTGGCCTCAAGACAGTGTGTGGGGCCATGGGCACATCCATTCCTTGAGAAGGTGGTTGCTGCCCCACAGAAACCTCTGCTCTGGAGTCTTTTGTGGTACATCCTATAGGATAAAGTCTTTACTTTTATTTAAATCCACAGTGGCTTCCATTGGCGGAACAACTACAAGGGGAAATAAACGGTGGTCAGAAAAATAACAATGTTTAACTGCATAGTAAGATGGGTGTGGTTGTGGTATGTTCCCCTTGAGACACAAACTGTAGTTATTTTAGCATCAGTCAGACATTCCCTGGAAGGTCATAGGAAGGTGATTCCTTGGATATCACATGAAGAGTGATTCACTGAACATAATATGGGATTTATTGATGCAGGGCAGCATGTTTAATACCTGGAAGCCAATGTGGGTTGTGCTCTTAGAAGATGGAATTGAATTCTACAAGCGGAAGGCTGATAACAGTCCCAAAGGGATGATCCCACTAAAAGGAAGCTCTATTCACAGCCCATGCCAAGATTTTGGCAAAAGAATGGTGAGTACTTTTTTAATAAAAACAATTAGCAGTATACTTATACTTCTGGAAGCACTGAAAGGACAAAAGGCTGGTGGTTGCAAATCACTCATCCTAGTGGCGATTCTCACTTGCAGGTCACAAGCAGGCTTGGAATTGTGTACTATTTGAATTCAGGACACTTCAAGAGGACTAATTCATAAAGCATTGGGGGGGGGGTGGTTAGTTGGTTTTTATTAAATTTCTGAGTGTCTCAGAGAGCAGAACTAAATTTTATTGGTGTGAAGACATTTTGCAGCTGAATGGCAATGAGTCCTGTATTAAATATAAATCTAATTGCCATAGAATAAAGCTGTGAATAAAAAATATTTTGTGAGCAGGGCAAGAATTTATTTATTGTCAAGGAACAACAACTGGTTTGCTCAGACAGGAAGGAGATAAATGCTGTGACACACATATTTTGTTACAGGGTTCCTGAAAAATAGTTGTTGGTAAAACAGGATTTCTAATATGAGCAGAGAATCATATCATTAGTCATTTATTATTTTATCAACTCAGTTCCGTCAAATAGGCATTACATCCCCAGGAATTCCTCCGACAAAAGGGTCCCGCAGAATCTGGAACATTATCCCACTACAGTTTAAAGAAATTTACCACAGGGATGCTTGACTAAAGATAGAAGTCTCTGTGAGAGCATTAGAAAAATAGAAAGTTTAGAGACTGCTGAGACAGTGAACTTTACTTTTTCATATGAGTAAAGTGAGGATAATTAAACTTGTCCTTAGGTTTTGTGGTAAGTGGAATCAGGGTCCTTTGTGTCAGATTTAGACCTGATAGCTTTGCTTTTTCCTTCTTTTCTTTCTTCTTTGTTTCTTTGTTGTTGTTGTTGCTGTTGCAGAACCCGCATTTATATGAAAAAACCCACCTTGATTCTTACTAAGTCTTTTTAGACGTACATCTGTTCAGAGAAAGGGGCTGATAACTTACAAGCTGTCTTTGAGACAGTATAGCAAAAGGATGGGGCAGAGAGTAGAGATTGCTGTTATTTCTGTGCCGACTCTCTTATTAACAAGCCTCAGCATGGCACTGCTTACTCTATACATGAGGCATTGAAGGGTACTATGTTCAAGAGTATCACAGACCTCCATTATAATGGTAGAAATGAAGTTTTTCTCACAAAGCATTCTTTTCCAGACAGTTTTGTGTTGGGTTTTGTTTTTTTTCTTTAACTCCCAGAAAGGCACTGCTATCAATATTGGTCTATAGCAGTTGCTTGGAAATGTCAGTAACATATTTACAATAAAGGAAAAATACCTCACATGTGCATTCAACAAAGTAGGCATAGAGGTCTGAAGTATCTGATGTCTGCTGAAGGCAGAGTGAGAGAGATCCTCACCTGCCCAAAGGGTTCCTTTGGGATGTACTAGTCTCCAGAAGGGGCATTGTATCTGTATGGAAGGTGATAGTCTCTGTGGATCATTCCTTTGGCTGCACTGAGTTTTATGTTATGTTTCATTTTACATTAGGTGTTTACATAATGAGCTTTACATTATGTTTCAATTTAGTTGCTGAAATCTTTTCTGAGGGATAATACAGACAAAAGAAAGGATCAGAGATCCAGGGGTTGAGGCACCCAAAATAGCTTTTCTTAAGTGAGATTTGCTGCAGGGTTTGCTGAAGTCAGTGGAAACAATCCAAATTACTTCAGCAGGCATTGGAGCAGATTCTCCATATTGAGGTGGTGAGATTGTTCTGCAAGTCCATAGACCAGTAGCCCTGGAGGTGGACTTTGTCTTAAAATTTGCATTGTTCAAACAGTCAAAAATTCCACATGCTCATTCATATGAGCAAAGCCATCACCAGGATTGTTCTTACAAGTAGTTACTGCCCAATATGATTAAACCTAACTTTCTACATGTATTCCTTGAAAACCTAGTATCTTCATTTTTGCATCTGACATTTTACAGCTTTACTGTACTGCTGAATTCAAAGCCTCTGCATTCCATTCTTGTTTCTCATTGGTTATGAGTCAAAGCATACAGTTATTCCTCTTATGGGAATTATTCTGGTTCTTAAGTTTATACGGCTAGAAATGAAAGTATATTTTTAGGACAGGAATTCTGAATGGTGAATAGTGGGATAATTCTCATTGGGTCAGTTTTAAATATAGTTTCTCTTGTCTGGACCCAGTTTGGAGCAGGAACTATTGGGCCACAAACAAACTTCTATATTTCTCTGGTTAAATTTTTGAATCAGCTTGTCTATCTGCACCAGGACCTCATTTGAAAGCTCAGAGCACATCACCAACATGCTCTGTTTACTACATCAATTGCAAAATGCAGGTGCTGAGGGGAAAGGAAGCAATCTTGGATTTGTTAAGTAGAGATAAAGGCTGTTCAGAAGGAGCTGCAACTGCATATTTTGAGATTATATTTCAAAATGTATTCACCACTGTTCGCTGTCCTTGATTTGATGTTTGATCATTGCTTAATGTAACATAAATTCTGATATTCTTCAGCTTTTTCCATTTTCCCCATGGTTTTCCTGTGAATAGCATTATCATGTTTGGTTGCTCATAGTTAGATTCATCTCTCCCAATTTAAACTATCTAAAATGTTGGTATTTAGTTTAGTCTAATGGTCTAATTTTCTCAAAAGCACAAACAGATATACATCGTCAGAGGGACGCTAGGTCACATCTAGGACTGGAGACTCAACATCTTTACCAATTTCAGAGGAAGCCTGAAGTCTAGCTTACTGGCCTGATTTTGTTAAATGCTAAAAAGAAAGGGCTTTGCCAGTCTCCTCCATGTGCTGAAAATGAAAACTCTTCTTTAGCATTTTGCTGTATGTTGCTTCTCAGCTCTTTGAGAAAAATAACTTTTTCCTTTGGTAATAAATCTCGTCAGTGCTTTGGTATTTCATTCTGTTAATCTGGTGTGTAAGCTTGACTCTTGAATATTGGGCTTTGGAGAGATCTGTCTGTTTGCTTTTCTTATGCACTGTACATTGATTTTCAGTATGTAGGTCTTTCCTGCATAACAGAAAAAGTGAGTATTGTTGGAAATATGAACAGTATCAGATAAGAAATGGTTACTTTTCTGTCTGAGATGGATTTTTGAGGACTCGTGGCTTTGTAAGTTTGAAATCTATCTTCTGTGAAATTCAGTTGGACTTTGCACAATTTCAGGGTGTCAGAATTTTTCCTGTTGGCCATAGTTTGGAAGATACTTGTCAGGGATGTTTAGAAATGTATCAATTACAAATGTGGGCTTCAGCAGACTCATTCAGTGTTGATTTCACTGATGTAAATTTGCTGCTTTTTGACAGTAGCCTTTGCTTTCCTTGCCCTCATCAAGTCGTGCTGTTGGCTTGTGGCTTAGCTTGGCATTTTTAGACACCTGCTGAGTCAGAACCTGTGATATTTATTATAACACAACTACAGAACAAATTAGTTTCACTCACGGGGAACTATATTTTAGAGGAAGTGGAAACCATTAGATCCAGATTTTCCATCCAGAAGATCAATGGATGGAAATGAGTTCAAACAGTGTGAACTTTGTTGGGTGGGTTTTGGGGTTTGTTTTGTTTTTGGTTTGGTTTGGTTTGGTTTGGTTTTTTTCAGGTTGGTGTCATTTATCTGTTTACAACTACTACTAGATGATTTATTCTCATTTTTGGGAAATACAGTCTTTCCATTGTTGCTAGTGTGTTTAGATAGGTGATCCGAAGGTGTAGCCAAGGGTTGGATGTATCATCTCCCTACTAAGCCGTTAAATGTTTACTAGGCTGCAAATATACTCAGGTACTCTCCAGTGTATGACTCTTTTTCCCCTTGTGAGTCAGTAGCTGAATATGATGTGGGGTATTTTTCCTCCTTCAGACTGTTCACATGTCTCTAAACATTAAACAAATTTACATCCCACTGTAAGCCTGCAGGGGCTGGGTGCTTCAGCCTTTCAGCTGTGTTGAACTTCCCAGTAAAAGTTAGAATCAGTAGCTGTATTGGTGCCACACACCTTGGATGTGCTCACAATGTCAGGATCACTCACAGTGAAGTAACAAAAGGATTCAGTTATGTGCAGTGCTTGTTCATGGTTTTCTTCAGAGTTTCTATAATTTAACTGTGTCTCTAAGGCACTTGCCATAGTCCTTAGGCATAGGTAAGCTGTATGTTGTGGTGGTACTAGCTTAATTGTGCCCAACTGGCTACACCAAAGTAGCCTTTTTTTTTAACTTAAAAAAAACCCCTCCCATAATTTCTCATTCCAGTTTGTCTTCAGGCTCACTGTGGCCAAGCAGCAGGACCATTTTTTTCAAGCTGCCTACCTGGAGGAGAGAGATGCCTGGGTGCGGGATATCAAGAAAGCAATTCATCATATAGATGGAGGCCAAAGGTTTGCCAGAAAATCCACAAGAAAGTCTATCAGATTGCCTGAAACAATCAATCTGAGGTTTGTTCTCATAGTTCTGCTCTCCCATTTACTTCCATCTGCAGTCAGTGTGTCAGACATGTAACGCTGGTCAGGAAGACCAATGAGCCTGTCTGTCCATGGATTCTCTCACAGCCCTTTCTGCACAACTAAAAATTTCAGTTTGTACAATGTGTCAGAAATGAGCCAGCAATCAGAACTGGGAAGCTCTTTTTTAATATATTATCATTTACCAAAACATGCTTATTTATCAAAGGTATTTGCTGATAGGAGATTTCTGGGCATACTGCAGTGCAAGAGGATATCCCAGCCAAAGTGTGATTCTTCAGGAGAAGCATTTTAAAACAATAAATCATTTATTGCAAAAATATTTTAGACCTTTTGTTTGCTCTCCAGAGAAATGCTGATGTTGGCCTAGTTTTTGGATGGTGAGGGGAGTGTGGTACATGCCAGAGAACATGAAACTGGCAAAGGGAGAAGAAGAGATAAAGGGAAGCAATCTGTTAGTACTTTTAAAAATCAAGGATGACTTATTTTCCTTCTCTGAGCTGTAAATACCAAGATACAAATGAGTCTGAAATGTTCCTTATAAGACAGTAAAACCGCCCAGGGCCAAGATTGTCTGAGAGAATGCAGGCTTTGGGATAAGGACAGGTTTTCTGCTCAGCCCAGGACCTTTGGGTGAATGCAGAGCACAGCAGTAAACTCTCCTGCTGGGGCTGTGGAGCCCTGCAAAGGTGCCTCAGCAGTGGGTGTTCCTCTCTTCACGCTATAGTCACCACAAGTCGTTGCATTCTCAAAATAGGGACATGTGGTGAGCCCTTTGTGCACTCCACCCTCTGCTCCCACAGCTGTGATTGTAATGTAGTGAGACCTCCAGGCTTTGCGACTTGAATTTTTCAGGGGATGCAAGAGATGAAACTAAGCCACGTTACAGCTCTGCAGAGAGCCATGTGCTAACAGAACATGAAGCCCCCATGAATGACAATGACATTATTATACAAACTGGCTAAACCTTTTTATTTGCTAACAGTTTCTGTGGTTCTTTTTATGCACAGTGCTTTGTATCTCTCAATGAAAGATCCTGAAAAGGGAATAAAGGAGTTGAAGCTGGAAAAAGATAAAAGAGTGTTCAATCACTGCTTTACAGGTAAAGAGCTCCTGTCCCTCTATTCCATATAATAAAGGGAGCACAGAGTTGAAAAACTAAAGAGATTAAACAGCTCTAAGCTCTGTAGAGCACAGAGAAGTTTGAGAAGAAAACCAAATGTTTTCTTAACTAACCCAGGAGATCTTCAAAGGTGTATTTTGAAAAAGTGTTCAGTTGTGGCCATGGTAAACAAAGGAGAAGGACGAAATTTAACCAGGGTCAGAAAGATTGAAGTAATCTTTTGAGTAGATTGTTGTGTGAAACACTTAAGTACAGAAGAATTATTCCATTCTGAATTTTTCATCACTGAATGGTGTCACATTGTAATTCCTGTTTCTCTCCAAGTCAAATCTGTGTTTGTGCTCAAAAACACATAGAGGCAGCACTTGAGGACATTGTTCAGTGGTAGACATGGCATTGTTGGGTTAATGGTTGGACTGATGATCTTGGCAGTCTTTTCCAGTCTTAATGATTCTGTGATTCTATGAAAGTCACCCTGTTACCAACAGCATTTATGTTAGTAGCATAGCAGCCTGGAAGGCTGCCTTTTCCAGGCTTGGCTGTCCTTCATAAATCCCCAGTCCGTCTTTGAGGCTTCCCAGCTCAGCCCTGCATCCCCTCCCAGCTCTCTTCTCCCTCAGGAGTGGTGTTTGAGAGTTGTCCTGGCCCCTGTCATTAGCTGGAAAGGCTGTGCCTCACTGGATGACCAGGAACCTTCCCAGATTAGCTCCGAATGTTGTTGCTAAGAACATTTTTCAGGAGATTGATGAACACATGGAGTAGGCTTGTTTCCAGTGTACTTCTATGCTTCTTCATGTCTGTCTTGGTTTGTGGCTTATACTTTGTTCCTTTGTAACCAGGCACCTGTGTGATTGACTGGCTGGTGTCCAGCAGCTCCATCCGAAATCGCAAAGAAGGTCTCCTGCTTGCCTCTTCCCTCTTGAGTGAAGGCTACCTACAACCTGCTGGGGATACGTCCAAGGCTGCTGCCGAGGGACTGTCAGACACCAGCTTCTTAGATCTCAGTGATGCCTACTATTACTTTGTGAGCATTGTATTCTGGTTTTTTATTGTCTCAGACTTACTCAGCCTTCTGCTTTTCTCATGCTTCTTGTTGGGCTTCTTAAATCCTGGAGGAAAGATTGTACAGAAATGGAGAAATATATCATAATTGTCTTTTTCCTGTGATACTCAGAATGAGGCGGCTCACTTTAATAGTTGTAACCAGGACAGGTTTTTTTTCTGGCACCCTTCTAAGTGTGAATTGAGTGCTGAGACCAAGCTGGGTTCTTTTTAACTTAGACTTTGTTCCTGGTAATTGCACTGGTGACCAGAATTTAACCATCTATTTCCCTGATGATTCAATGGAAGGGAAGAGAGAAATTCATTATCACAAGGCTTCACAGAGTGGCAGAAGCTACAAACCCATTTTTGTGCAGAGCCATCAAATCTGACTCAATGGGAGTGTGCACACACATAGCTAGCCTGTGAGCAAAGAAGTTTTTAATATCCCCCAGTAACCTGTCCTGGGTGTCATACTCAGACTTTTCCATTCAGTATTTCATATTCTGTGGACTGATTTGAAGAACTTGAAATACCAGAGTCAAATACTGTTTGAAAAATATTTTGCTAATGGATTTATGCTAACAAAATGTATGCCTTCCATAAACTGAAACCAAATAAATTTGTGTTACAATTCTGTTTATATTTACCACATAGAATCACTTGGCTTCAGCAAAATGACTCTCCCACTACTCACTTGTTTTCCTAAATGTGCTTGTGCTAGGGAGACTTTACCTGTGCAGCAGAGACACTGCTGGTAAAGGCAGCCTTGTGGCCTCCTGGGATGCTTCTTGTAGCAGCCCATGTGTACCCTGCTTGTTTTTAGATTATTTCTAGTTTGATTCAATACCAATGTGGTGTGAGGAGGCCACAGCAAGTCAATGTCTGACTTGGTATCATAGAAGTATAGTCCCACCTCACATTGAAATGTCTCCATGGTGATTATGAGAACTCCTCAACTTCACTGGGGGACTTTTCCAGTAAAAGGTTAGATTATTTAACAATAATAATAACCACCACCACCACCACAACAATAATAATATTTTCTTTGGGGTGGTAAAAAACAGCATGGAGGGAAGCCAAAAGAATACAAATTGGTACATGTACATAAGCATGCAGCAACTGTGCAACTTCTGTAACATTTCTCTTGTGGTCTTGCAGCCAGATAGTGGATTTTTCTGTGAGGGATATTCCAGTGATGATGATGTGGTCCTAAAAGAAGAATTCAGAGGCACAATTGTCAAACAAGGATGTTTGCTGAAACAGGTCAGTATTGCCCATGTTGCATCTTGCTATTAGGATGATATTACATGGGTGCAAGATTACTCTTTTACATTTAAAAACTTTAGGTAAGAAAGAAACTACCCTATGGCATCTCCATACTTGGCAGGTTTCATCTCTGTCCCTCTTGCCTTTGCACAAGGAACACTTGCTGCAGCATGGCAGCAGGACTCTGGACAAATATTGCAAGGTTTATTGCTCTTGCCACAAAATAAAACAGTTGATAGCTTTAATTAGGAAAGACTGCTAATGCAGAAGATGTGACAAGTCATTGGTACAATGCAAAACTGCACTCAGGTAAAAAGGCTGCCACTCCTGTGTCCCTCTGGACACACAACTGGATTCAGTTGCCTGTTTTCATAGACTTTTTCAGCATGCCTGAGCAAAGGAGTTGTTTCAGTCACGAATGTTTGATGTGTAAGACAGAAGATAACTGGATACCTTCCTTTCCAGCAAAACTTTAAGTGAATGTGAATGTCATGTTTCCAAGGCCGTTGCAAGCAGGTATTAGTGAACTGAAGGCAAAATCAGGATTCTTCAATGAATAAAATGGGTCAGGTGGAAGGGACCTGCAACAATCCTCTGGTCCAACTGCCTGACCACTTCAGGGCTGACCAAAGGTTAAAGCATATTGTTAAGGGTTTTGTTGTCCAAATGCTTCTTACACATTGACGTGGAGCATTGACCACCTCTCTAGGTAGGCTGTTGCAGTGTTTGACCACCCTCTCTCTAAAGAAATGTTTCCTAATACTGAGTCTGAACCTGCACTGTTAAAATAGTCCTTGAGGGCCTAAAAACTTAGTGGTGGTGCTCACATATATTTCTCTTGTTTAATCAGATTACTCAAAAGCAATGGAAGAAATTAGACCCACACCTTGCTGCTTTTTTACCCTGTCACATTCACATCAATCTAGTTAGTAAGAGCTTCCGTGCAAACAGTAGCTAATTGAGAAACTTGTATTTTGAAATGCCAGAGGAAGTGATTCATGACAATCTTCTACCAGTGATAGCCTGCACTTGGTCACCCTCTCTGAGTTGTGGGTCACTGCTTGGAAGGGTCACTGCTTCTGCTGAAAATGCTTTCAGCAGGTCTAAACTTTCCACATCCATCCTTTTCAGTCATGAAAAGAGGCCATGAGGCACTTACATCCATATTTCTGCCTGAGTTTCTCAGCCATGAGCCCTCCAGGGTGTTTAAGCTAGATAAGCATTTTTTTTTGTTGTTATCTTTGCAGGGACAGAAAGACTTTCAGCTCATCCTTGCCAATAAATTCAAGGTACCTTCCTTCAAGGCACTTTGCAGCCATGTTTCTGGCAAGCAGTTAAACCCAGTTCTCACAGATCTCACAAGAATATCATAACTACCAGACTGTATGATATGTTATGGGGAATCTCCCATGTTGAAGCTCTTCTGCTTTGCACAAAAAAAAATAAAAAGAGAAAACAGTTTGATAGTCCTGTTGTTGTGCAAAAGATTGGAATGTAGACAACTCCTACTCCACTGAGTATTTCCTCTCCAGAATATTCAGGTTTTGTCCCTTTTGTATTTGCCTGTCCTCTCATGTGTGGGTAATATTTGCATGCAGGCAAAGCAGTTCCATGACATTCCTGGTTTTGAATTTTCCTAGGGACATCGGAGGAAGAACTGGAAAGTGAGAAAGTTCGTTTTAAGAGATGATCCTGCATATCTGCACTATTATGATCCTGCTGGAGTAAGAGAGATTTGGTTTATTCCCCTGTTTTTTTGAATCCAGTGCCTTGTAAGAAGTACCTGAATGGAGTATTTGCATGAGAATGTGACAGGGAAGATCAGGCAGGACAGTGGGACTGTTTGTTCTTGCATGGCCTAGCCATCCTGTGGAAAAGCAGAGTGAAGCATGGTTTATGGGTGGCAAGGGCCACCCAGACCTGGGAACAAGTAACACTGAACTGTATTTTCACCTCTTATCTGTGATTAATTAGAATTAATGTGTACTCTCCCTTGATCAAAACAAATTAGGTCCTACATGCAAATGACCACAATACACTAATTTTGCAGTTGATATTTGAGGTATTTGCCATGCCAGGTGGAGACATGGCATCCTATTTCTTGTGTAATTCTAATGGGCCCATTCCCATGCTAAATACTCTGCAGATCCTGAATTCTACATCACAAGAGATTCCCTGTTTATTTGTAAACCTTTCCCTTACCACACCCCCAACTCTCCATGTCACACATAGACTGAAGATCCCCTGTTCTCTCAGGGACAGTGAGAGATTACTTAGTATGTCTCATATACTAAGTAATCAAATGGTTTTGTTTTTATTCTGGAAATGTAGCCATATATTAACAGGTGAACAGTTTCAGAACTGTTGCATTTCATTTTGATTTCATGTCCTCCCCAGGGAGAAGAACCGCTGGGAGCAATTCACTTGAGAGGCTGTGTGGTGACAGCAGTGGAAGATATGCCAGACAGTAAGGACCCATATTGAATGAGCTCTCTAATAAGTTTTTGGTACAAACCCCACCTTTCAATCTGCCTGAAATCACAAGTGTTTTTCATTCCAAAGCAATCTATGTACAATGATTCAATAATTCTAGTAACTGGTCTCTCTCTTGCTGTCTGAATTACAGGAGAAGGGTACTGTGGTAAAGGTAACAACAGGGAATCTTATGTATTGTCAGTACTTTAGGGAAGGCTGGTCAAAAGGATGACACAAACCCTGTGTTAGAATATCTGGCCTTTAGGCAAAGTAAGCTGAGTTTGATCTCTTTAGTTAATGAATTTGGGATGGAAGCTTTATGTTAGAAATGGTTATGCCAACAAATTATTACTGTCCACCTTCTCTTCTCTCCCAAAGCTAGAAGTTGGAGGAACAGAAATGGTGTTGCTGCAAGGGCCAAGAAACATTAATTTCATGCATTCTCCTCTCCACAGGAGAGGCTGGCTATCATATCCAGCAAGAAAGTTTGTTGGCATCTCAGAAAAGAAAGAGATGGATGTGACATTTTCTCAAACATCTTGTTTTTGTAGCTGGCCAGGCATGGGAGGGTTTGGAAATATTATCTGTCTGCAGGATTGCAGATCCTTCCATGATCTGAGACCAACTAACCAGAGACTCCTGAAGGTGAAATGTGCAGAATTCATGAGTGGTTTCTCTGAGAGAGAGACCCATCTCTTGGACCCAGTCTTTGTGAAGACCTGATCAGGCTCAGCTGTAGAAAGAAAGGAGATCCCCTTACAGTGTGTAAAGGAGAAAACATGGAAAGTGCAAGACTTTTTTCTCTCATAGCTGACTTTCTTACTTTTTCCCTGTAGCCAAGAAGTATGATGCTGACAACATCCTCTTTGAAATCATCACAGCAAATGAAATCCACTATTACTTGCAAGCAGCCTCATCCACAGAGCGTACAGAGTGGATCAAAGCAATCCAGTCAGTTGCTAGGACTGGTAAATGAAGATGATCTTCTAATAAGAAGACTAACAAATTAAATTAGTTATTCAAAACAGAATTTAGCATTTCACCAAGAGAAATCAGTATCATCCCAAATGTGTGTTGGGGGTGAGGACTGGTTGGAAGTTTCAATTCTATAGTGGGTACTAACAAACTAACATTTTTCCACTTGTGTTATGGTAATATTTTACTAAATTATAACATAGAACATGCCATATTAGTGTTTTGCTTAGAGTAATCAGTCTAGCTTGAGAAGGTTGTACCTGTTACCACAGCTGATAGTGGGAATCTCACCATTAACAGGGGACAGGGTCATACCACTGACAGAGAGGACCTCAATTAATCACCCTCTTCAACCTGTGATGTGTTTCAGGATTTTCGTGTATTTCAATCTTCTCCAGACAAGTTTTACACTTTCTTCTTTACCAGATCTTGTTGCTGCTTGTTCACTTATACAAATAATGCCATAGATTTAAGGAAAAAAGTTAACTCCGAAACCTGATCCATTCCTTTATAATCTGTCAGCATTAAGAGAGGAAAGAATGCAGACAACCATGGAAACACCATGTGGAACCAAGTGCAACTCCATGACAGCAGTATGAGGAAAAGTCTCTTTCCACAGTATTTCAAAGACAAAGCAATCTCGCTTCAAACTCTGTATCACCCAGTTTTAACTCTTGCTAAATTTCTCCACAAGAATCTGCCCTTGGACCATTGTTTCCCTTTATTTAGGTCTACAAAGCAGATGCTGGGTTGTCAGGTACTGTACACTATTTGAATTAAGAATCTTGCAGGAGAGGGGAAAGGATCCATGGGTTGCTTGCTTGAACTATTGATTGAAGTAGTTTTGATTAGGTTTTCCTTTTTTAACTTCCAGCACCATACTCAGTCCTTGATTCTGTGCCTTAGTAATATAAGAGAAACCTTGTGCTTGTAACTGAACTAAATGTTTTTATTTAATAGGGTCAATTCACCTGATTAATCCTTGCATTTTTTTCTGACCATATATCAAACAAACTTCTAAGTCTTAAACTCTGGAGCTGAAAATCAAGTTACTGGCAGATCCTGCATGTAGACTGTTCCTGGTACAGACTGATGTTTGAGTGCAAGTAAACTTCAAAACCTTTAAAACTCTGTTCATAGATCTCATAAGGTCCCTTATCCATACAAATTCTTACTGGGATTTCTTCCATCTTAAAATAAATGCAGAGCTAAAGCTTCTTTTCAGTTGTGCTTAATTATACCTGTAGCTGAGCTAATGAGCCTGAAGCCCTGTTGCCTTGTGTTACTTATCCCAAAGAAAACACAGCCTTGCAGGAACAGCAGGCTGGGACACTTCATCATCATGTCCACTTAAATTGGCCAGCAGAAATCGGCTTCTGGCAGACATTTCCTGTCTCTCATGCAAGCTGACAGGATCACTGAAGTCTGATGTGTCATTCTGAGGAAGGAAGAGTGATGGTAAAAAGATCCACTGTTTGCTCAGCCTGCTTTCTTGATAATTGCTGCTTGTCACTGCTTATTTTTGCTTTCAGAGCTCACTAACCCAAAAATACCCAGGGGCACAGAAAAGTAGAAAAAAAACACCCCACACAACCAAACAACAGAAACTTGTCCACCTTAACAAAGGAGGGACATGACTGCCGCTTTTTAATAAAACTAAAATGTTTTACCAGTCTATGACCTTATCATTTTAACTTGTGCCCAGTCCAGGGTATGGCTGTCCACCGATGAATGGTGTTTTCTCAGGCAGGGGATGCTAGTCAGTATGTTTATGGAAGAGCTCTGAAGTTTGTACCATCCTATACTGAGTCTGTAATCTCACAGGTAGTGCTTCAGAAGACACATTTTAAGGGTTTGTAGGTGCCTTTGCTTCTTGGCAGCAGTGAGATCTTGTCCAAGGGAATTCACTATTAAAAAGCAACTACACGTCCATCAGAGATGATGAAGCCGCCTAGTAACTCAGAAGGCATGGAACAGGCACAGATCCTGAATACTGGCACAAAGAAGAGAGAGCCAGCTTTGTGCAAGTAACTACTAAACAAAAGGGAGAAAACAGAAGAGCAGACCTACATGTGTCATGCTTCCTCTAACTTTCCCCCTCTAATTATTTATATCACACTTCTACTGTGCCCTCAGCAATTACTACATCAGTTTCTTTTTTACTTATAAAAAAAGAACTAGTCTAAAGGACAGCAAAATAAACAAGCCATTGTGGATAAAGATTGTATTTATAATCTTCAGTTACTGAAAGACTTGTATAATATAATCTAATATAAATGTCCTCTTAAGTTCATGTTTGTCTTGCCACAACTTGCACTGAACAGATTTCCCTCCCCTAGAACACTGATTACATGCTTACTACAGTCAGGGTCAGATTTTTGGGAATTGTTGGAACCCTGGGTTCAGAAAATTTAGGTTTCTGGGATATAGTAATATATATGTAACAAGATGGAGGATTTTGGGTGTAGGTTAGTTCTTCCTTCTTCTTCACAAGCCTGGGTGATCTGGTATTGGTTCAAAAAACCCACAGTGCAGAACATGAGTGATTAGTTATTTGGTTATAAGTAAAAATAAATTAGTCGGCATTCCATAATTGGGTAATTCGGGCTTTAAAAGACCTTGGAAAGTAGAACTCGGGGGCCATTTCCACCTTGTTAACTTAGAGGCACATTCCATGCAGCTGTACCATAGATAAGAAACAATAAACATCTGAGTCTGAAGAACAACTCTGTGTCTCCTGCGTTTTAATCCAAACTCTGAGTAAAAGAACTCACGAAACAGAGGCAAAGAAGAAAGGAACAGAAACAGAAAAGTTAATAGGGAATGTTGAATAACCATGCACCCATAAAAACACCCACACAGATACAGCGCTCCTACTTCCATTTTAAAATGAAGTTTAAAAGAAAACAGTACAAAGCAAACCACCAACACAGATGCTGAAAAAATAATAACCCCAGCCTAACAAACTTTCAGCTACAGTTATTATTACTTCTTATAATCCAACAAACAACACATATGGAGGTAGTTTGGACTTAATATGTCTGTAGCATTTTTTCAAAGAGATGTGTACTTTCCCTGCCCCGCAGCGTTCTTCTGAAGGGTAAGGTTGATACAACTATGTTGATAAGTGTAGTTATTTTGGTGCTTTTCTTTGCAGTGTGCTGTCTTTGCTTTTTATTTGAAAGAATAGTTAACAGAAAGTGTGAAAGGTCTACTAAAAATGTGTTTTAGTAATACAACAGTTTATTTAGTAATATTTAATCAAAGTTTGTTCATAAAGATGAAAAAACTAGTTAAGGCCTCTGAGGTACCTAATGTTTACTGTCAAACCTCTCTATTAGACAACTTTTTATTTTCTTTTTGCAGTATTACATATAACTCTTCAATGCAGTAGTACCTCTTCTGTCTTTGGCTTAGAGTTCACTTTACTACAAATGTTAAATACCTATTTTCTGCCCCTAATTTGTTCTCAAATATTTGAGAAGTTACTTTAAGTTTAAACAACTTGCTTCACAGGGCTCTTGATTAGTGCTTTTCACTGTTTGTAATGTGCCTCCACTTTTTCTGAGTTCAAGCTTGGGCAGCACTGAAATCCAGATAAAAATTCCTTAAATAATCTTTTTTTATGGGGGCCAAAAACATTTAAGTAGGGTGGGAGTTTTTGGGGGATGGTAGTGGGGTGGGGATGAGTTGGATTTTTTGGTTGTTCTTTTTCAGTTTGTACCTTTTAAAACTGTAGGAGACTATAGGAGGAACTTGAAAAAGCAAAATGAGTAGATAAGAGTCCTCTGCAGGTTGTTGGTATTTCTGTGGGTGCCTTCAGTTTTGAAAAGTGCATGTGTTTTTTGTTTGTGAACTATGGTCTTCTCATTGATGTATAGAGAATTTTCTGTGTTCACGGTGAACTCTGACAGAAAACAAGGTTCTTCTTTTGTTGTTACTCATCAGACTTCTTGAAATAGAACTTCTTATTTCGCTTCAAAATAAGGTTGGGGGGGGTTTTTTGATTAGAACACAGGACTTCCTGCTTTGCATTTAGAACCAAAACTGTGGCTTTCCGCACTTTGTTTCTGGTTCTTGCAGATTGCCTAATATTTTTTTTCCTTCCAGTGCAGTGAAAGGGAGAGTAAGACTGTATGAAAGCTGAGTAAAATGCTTCTTTTCATGCTTCACTGGCATTATTAAATGTAATGGGCTACAGTAAAACTCTTCACTTTCCTGCATAGACTCTGCCTTTCTTTTAAGATTGCTCCAACCTTTTGTCTCTTAAGATGTCTTTCCCTCCTTTTCTTCAACTCATTAAAAGATGACTGAGCAGGAGGGAAGAAAATAATCAAAGGGAAATGCTGAAAAAACTAATGGAATTTTGCTTCCAGCATTTGAAAGGGAGAGAGATGATGTTAGTATTTTTTAAAATTTGCCTTCAATATGTCTTTCACCAAAATTTTGAATATTAAAAAACTGGGTTGATCAATGGAGAGGAAAGGGACCTGGGTATTGACTAGTTTAATTAAAAAATCCCAAACAACTAGACACCCAAATCTTCCTACATCCTCAAATGGTTATAAAAATGACATAGAGAACTCTCTTCTTAGAGTATTGCCATTAGCCCCTCTCTCTTTATCAAATATACTAGAACAGCCTATTGCAGACTAATAGAGTATCAATTATATAAATCAATGTATGATCTGTCTTTTCATGTACCTGCTTCCATATCATAAGGAAAAGTCTGAAAATCCTTTCTTAATCACCAAAGTATATCAAAAGAAAATCAAGAAACCATCTATTTTGTCCTTCATTGCTTCTGCTATATGTGTATGTAGGTGACCTGCTTTTGGAAGCTTAATTTGCTGTGTTTCTAAAGTACATGATGGTTAAAGTACAGTAACAAAATCAATGCACATGTGAGATATTTTTGAATAATAGGAAGAGTTACATATCAGGCTTTTAACACTCTTATGCAGTTTTTTGCTTAAAGGAAGTATTTCATGATTCTGGTATACAATTGGTAAAATAACGTTGGTTTGTTGGTTTGGGTTTCTCTTAATATTTTTACTTAAAGTAACAGTTTCTTTCCCAAGTTACATCTTCAATTTTCTCTTTCTTCTCTTCTCCCCTCCCCCATATCCTTCTTCTTATAACTATTTTGACCTAAATATCATAAAAGAGAGCTTGTGTTTCTGCGTTTAGGCATCATAGAGTGGATCTTGGATGAGAAAACATAAATGCCTAGTGTCATTTTAGAATTGCTGCAACATACCATGTGTTCTTTAGTCACCCCCTTAAAACAGTAAAAACTTCCTCTCATCTCCTCATACTTACAAGCTGTACATAGATATGTAGGTTGCTCTATGGGTATTGGGTGCTGTTATAATGTCCCTGTTTGAGCAGGTCCCTAGTGTTATTATCTCTAAGTACACATGTTGGTTGATGAGCTGCATGTTAAAATGACTTTAAAGAGCAATATAAGTTTGTGAAAAAATTGTCTAAAGACCAGTGACGTTCAAAAATAAAGGTGCATTAGAAAAGCCAGTTTTGTTTGGTTAGCCACACTAGGTGACTTTAGGCATGTTTTTGTCATTTGCTATGCTGTTAAACAGCTATATAGTGTACCTGCTGAAACCTAGGTGTTAGGATCTCCCAGCTATATTTGTTCAGTGCTCTTGTTCTTTAGCAATGTCATGTAAAAGTAGTGGAAGCTATTGAAATATTCCTTCAGTGGAACAGACAAGTAAAGCTCTTACGGGGTATTGTAATATTTCATTTATTAGTTGTTAGATACTGTTGCTGCAAAAAAAATACTTCATCTTTCTCAACTTTTCCTTTTTCCCATATAAGAATTAAAGGCTTAAGATGGCTGGTTTGTTTGATGGAATTTTCTCTCTGTTCCCAGCTTGCTCAAACTATACCTTTGGTTCAAGTCTTCAAGCTGAATCTTCCAATAGGCAGCTAGCAGCATCTTTTGGTTTTGGCATTCTGAGACCACAGAAGTGATTAAAAACAGTATTTTGTGCTATGACTGATACATTATCTCATGGCCACTGATGTCCTGTGGCATCTGGAGAAGCCTTTGTGTATTGCTCGAAGTGTCTGGTATCTCAGCAACAAAACAGTCCATGCAGTCAATACCCCTGGATTGGGAAACAGCAGCTCCTTTGCCTCTTAAGGTTTTTAAGGACTGTGCATTAAAACCAACATGTGTAGTTTTGACAACATTTTTAAACATGAGTCAAAACCAGCTAATGTTGTACCTAGTTTGCATGCTCTAGCAGACTAGGTTTTATTCCCCTCTGGCTTTGTAAATCCAGAGTTGCTGGGCATGGGTTGGCAGTGCTGGACAGGGTGATTCTGAGGAGTTGGGGGAGACTGCAACAAACTGTGCCAGTATTATCCTCCTGGGTTTCATCTTGTTAGGTCCTCCAGCATCTCTGAGTTTGCAGTCCATCATCTCCCTCCTTCTTCTCTCACAGTTGTAGCTTGGGTTTTTGGTTTACCAGAATAGCAGAAGTGGGTCTAGCCCTTAGCAGTGAGGCCTGAACCCCTCCCAGCCCCCAACACTCAATTCGTAGCATTGTGCTGATCAGAAGCTGCTGCTGACTTGAGGTGTTAAATGCAGCAGGTGATTTCTTCTGTGGTTTTGGAGATGGACTTTTCTGAACAAGCAATATGGTGAAAATCAATTGCCAAGTGTCAACATGCTCTTGGGAATCCTATATACCTCATTCCAAGTTCATTTAGAGGGAAAGTAAAAAAAAAAACACCACCGCCACCTAAGTCCTCCCAGCTGCATGCTTTTATTGTCTTCCTGTCAGCTCTGGTGGGCTGAATGAGCTGATCCCAGTCCTGAGTTCAACTGTTCTGTCTTCAGCTGGGATAACTTTGTCACTTGGTACCTTCCAGAGATGATCAGGATAAAGACATGACTATCTGCATGTATCTGCCTATTGGCAGAAACACTTGACAAAAGTAGCGTTGAAATTTGAGTGGTCTGATTAAAAGTCCGTGGTGATTAATTATCTTGTGCGTGCTTTTTCATTTAGTCTGTTACTGGCAATGACCCAAAGCCACATCCTGCACCATGATGAAATAAAGCCACACTGTCAGCTGCTCACTTCAAAAATGGAGCACTGCAACAGTGAGTAGTTGCAAAGAAGGTTCTAACACCAACAGGTATTATTAAAAACACCACAGGTGGTTTTGGAGGTGCAGAAATAAAATGCTGATCGGGGGGGGGGCCCTCTGGCTGAGCCTCAGTGCTGGTCTTTTTGATATCCAGCCGTGCAGCAGTTCACGGGGTTTTGTGCAGAAGGGAAGCCTTTTTTCCTCACAGAAGCCTGGCAGGTTTAAGCCCCTGTTGCATCGTTGAGTTGTGTGGGCAGAAAACATTTGCAAACAGCTCTGCACACACTAATTTAATGTGCTTTCTCCAAAGGCCTCTGTATCCTAGGAAAGCTGGATGGGCAGGAAGGTGAATGGCAGGAAGGCCACATGGCTAATGGGAGGCCTGGGTGATGGATGCCTCGGGCACCTTTCTGCAGCTGACACCTTCCAAGCAGGGGCATAAAAGTGGCATGGGAATGCAGTGGGAAGGTCAATGGGGTTTGCAAAAGTAGAACTTTGCACTTCTGCAAAAACGTATGGGTAAGAGGTAAACACCGGAGCGGAAAAAGGGTTTCACCAGCCACCAAGGTGTGAGGGTAGCTAATGTGCGCCCTGGGGTGGTGTGGGCTTTAAATGTGTGGTCTTAGCTGCTGAGGGTGCTCTCTGAGGAAGGACACCCACATATGAGTGCTAATTTAGGCATTGATACAATCTTCCTATTGCTGGCATTTCAGTGGCTTTTGTTGGCAAGTAGAAGGAGCAAGAGATGAGCCCAAACCAGGTGGTGCAAAGAGTGCCACTGGTTGGAGCAATGGACGCTGCTGGGGTGTCTTTAAAGGGAAGAGAACACATCCATCTTGCAGCAGAGATGGGAGGCTGAGTAGATGGGGCAGGGGCAGAAAGGAGTAGAACAGTGTCATGGGTTAGCAAGCATAGTCCCGGAAGTGATGTTCTCCCAAAGGAGTGCTTACAGCTTCCTCTGTGACCTGACAGAACCTATCAACTGGCTAGTTTGAATATGGACAATTCTTTAAGCCACTTAAAATTGTGACCGCCTCTGTGATTCACACTTTAGGAAACTCCAAGGCAGAGCCTCTCTGTCTCATTTCTGGTGTTGGGACAGGTGGCTGTGGGCCCCATGTGGGGGCCAGCGGACCCAGCCCAGGCCCTGCTCGGGCCAGGCCGGGCCGGGCCACGGCCATCCTGGAGCCGATGGGCCCTGTTCCAACTGCGGAGCCCACCCCTCCCCCCCCAGTGCGGCCAAGATTCAGCTAAAGCTGCCCCGATGTCCGGCAGAGATCACGTGACTGACAGCGATAAGCTTCATTCCAGCTGCAAGGCCTAGGTGAGATTAACCCTTTTAGTGCTGTGAAGAGCTGAAAACCTTAGGGAAGAAAGAGGAGATGCTTAAAGCTGAAATTCTGTTGTGAAGCTATGATATATCAGAGTATCCCGTTGTAATTTCATGAAGGCATGGGGGGTGGAGCGTTCAACTTGTACTTGTGAGCAAAAGCACCTGCGCTGAGATAGGCAGATGCTGATGCAGCTGTAATTTGATGAGAAGTTTGAACAGGGAGAGATGGAAGCAATGAGGACTTTTGCTCCAAATGGAAAAGGAGAAAACCTCAGTTCCTAGAGATGCTCCCAGAGATAGTCCTAAAGATGAAGATGAGGAGGACCCTTTGCTCCCAGGAAAGGAGAAGGGCCTCTATTCTTAGAGATGAAATGCTCCCAGAGATGGGTGAAGAGAACTTTTGTTACTGAACGGCTCAACCTTAAAATTTTACCCCAGTAATTTCAAGAATGGACCCTTGAAAGCAGTTGTGGGAAAAGCTGCAAGTCGGGGGAAGGGACTCTCACATGCAAGCAGAAAGACCTCTTCCTAAATGGACTGAACAATATTTGGAAGTGGGCGGCTCTCTCATTGTGATAATGTTTTCATAGCATGGACAAGAGAGACTCCTCTTCCTAAATGGACTGAACAAGGTTATTATGGAAGTGGTAAACAGACTGAACATCTCAAGGGATGTCTTTTTACATTGTCAGTGGGAGAAGGGAGAAAGGTGGGGGGAGGAGAAGTGTTCTGAAGGTGTGGCATGATTTTTTTTTTCCTCTTTTAGGTCTGTTAATACACTTCTTTATATTCTTTCAAGTTTGGTGCCTGCTTTGCGTTTCTCCTAATTCTTATCTCACAGAAGGTAAACAGTAATGAGTATTTTGGACCAAACCACTACAAACAGATTACCAGAATTGATGTAATGAAATCTCCAGGGGGAATTAAAACCCTTAAAGGAAGGAGTCAGAGTAGAGAGGGAAGAAAACTTTGTTTTTATGAGGATTTGTACTAAAATACTTCTTTTTCTCAGTAATAGATTTTTCACAAGAAATTTTCATCACTGTTACTCCAGGTTTAAAGATCAGGCCTTGTGTAATTGCATAGCTGCGTGTTTAATTTCTTGTGTTTAAAGAGGCACAGCCATCTGATCTGAACAGAAGCAGAGACACGACAGATACTGAGGATTCTTAATGCTCATTCGAGAATGGGGAAAAGCTACAGTTAAGTGCACAGTGAAGTAACTGTGTTAGGATTCATACCTGAATAATTGTTCTATTTACAAACTGTATCCTGAGACAAATATATGAGAACTTACAGCATAGGAGCATGAAAGGAGCGGGAATAGGGGGTAAATGGCAGGGAGTTACGGACTGGAGGTAACAGAGGAGGCTGGAAGAGAAAGGTGAGGGATGAGATCCATTATTGTACAGTTCCCTTTGTTATGATTAAAAAAATTGGTCAGTTTTGAGGTGATGAGAATGTACTGCTAGTATTGTTCTTGATTAATTTACATGCACTTTTTGCACTTCTAGCTCTCTTAGAGTCGGGGTAAAATATGCTGTGAGCAGAATGTGAAGCAGTACTGTTAAGATTAAATTTAGGAAAAGTTGGCTTTCACAGTTATACTAAAGTCATTAATTAGTTGTTAAAATAAAGTTGTTAATTGGGGGATAAGGGAGGTTGTTAATTAACTTGTTAAGTGTTTGCAGATAAATAGTCAAGTATCCAGTTGAGTTGTTTGATTATTGTAACCTATCAAAGTTAAGCTATTAGTTAAACTGTTTATCATGATTCTTGTAAATAAATTTATTATGGGGATTGCAGTACAAAATGAAGAACTAGCGAATTTTCCAGAACCTCTGTGATGTAATCATAGAGGGAGGGTTTCAGACCTTATTTACGTAAGGGTGGAAATAAGAGACTATTACTGGATGTTCCCCAGACCAGTAAGAAGACCCCAGACAACAGCCAGAGGACAATGAGCCGATAAAAGGACTCTAGACATCAGCGAGACAATCGCAATGCTCTGGTGGGGCGGGGAAAGAGGTGGCTGGGAGGCGGAGCCTAGGGGTATAAAAGATATCACCCAAGGCTGCCAGGGGAGGCTTTGGTCTGCTCTCTTCCAGTTCAAGCCCTGGTGCTGTACACTTAGTCTCGTGTAAGGCAAATCACCACAAGAGATCTCTTATTGTCTTTTAAATTAGTTCTTGTTAATATATTTGTTTTAAAGCTCAATCCTGAGCCCGTTTTTAACAAGTACCTTCAGTGTGCTTGAGCGTGGGTTTTAGTGTTGGTTTTATTTCTTTTTTTAATTTGCAGTAACTAGATATAGTTTTGGAGCAGAATACCTAACAATAGCAGAAGCAGTGTTTGCAACTCATTGACCTTTGTGCTACATCTTCTATATTTAAGAATGCTCTTTACTCTGAGTTACACTTGATGTAGGTTAGGATTTCTCTTTTTTTTTTTTTTTTTCTCTCAGGGAATTTTGTCCCATATGTTGCCTAAGAGATTATAACAATGGGTACTAAAGAGAGACAAAAGATGTGGCCAAAGGGGAGGGGGTGCAGCTGGCTGCACTCTGATAGCTGAGGGGTTTTTTCCTTGGGAAAGGGCAGAGATACTGCAAGATACTGGCTGGGGGGTGAGGGGCTGGGCTCAGCTCCTCTCTCACTCTTGGGTTGGTGTGGGAGACAGAGGAGTAGAAACTCCTGCAATTAAAGGAGGCTTTGATTTACAACCCTGGAAGAGACTAGGTCTGGCTTAATTGACAGAGATTTGTGGACTTTAAGCAAAAGGATTACAAACTTGTGTTCCTATCATTATAAGTAAAATTGTACACTGGGTGTTTTGGTGAAGGGTTTTAAAATATAATAGTGTGGTTTTATATAGTTTAAGTTAAGAATGTAGATGGTATAAGAGAGACAACTGTGTGTACATGACATGAGAAGTTATTGGTCAAGACATAGCTGCATTGCAGTGAGAAGTGCCACAGGTGATAGGTCATTAATCTAAAACAAAGTGTCGTTTTAAGTATCTATTGGATTAGAAAGTTATAAATTACGATGTAACCCTAAATCTTGTGACTAGTCGCCGTTACCTGGAGGTGTTGTAAAATCTCACGCCTCGACTGATGCGTTTGTTATTTTAAACAATAAATTCGTGTAGTTGCATAGTCCTATCCCTTAAAGTTATTTTCCTCTGACACGTGAAAGCGAGAAACGGACAGGTTGGAGGGGAACAGACCATTGCTGCCTGGAGGATTCGCTGCCACTACGGAGCTTTTGTCCTCCCACTGCTTCTCCTACCATGGGTGAGCCTTTGCTCATAAGAGCAGCTGTTGAACTGAGACCTTATTACCACCTGACCTCACTGGAAAGGACCCTCACCATCTACTCGGGTACCCTAGGGAAAAACCCGGGACCCTGAGCCTCTCCTGGCTGCTTTCTGGGAGCCTGGCTGTCGCTGCCCAGCCTTGCTCTTTTCTGCCACTGCCTGGGGCTTTTTCACTACACTCTAAACCAACATCCCACACCTACCTGACCCGCTGCGGGTCTGCAGAGTTTCTGCTACATTTTGTTTGTCACCACAGGTGTGCCCACCTCTGCCACTCCAGACACTGCTCCAAGGTTCCTGCTAGTCTAGGGGTTACTTTATAATGTGTATCCCCATATCGTTGCCCTATGCCCAGGAATTAATTTAGTGCCTCTCTATGCCTTTAAACTGAGCCTGAGAGGTGGAAGGAAACCCTAAGCAAAACTTCAAAGCAGTTTGCAGCTTGTTCAAGGTCACACAGAGATAGAGACTTTTTTTCAGCTGAGGCAGGGAAGCGAGGAAGCACCTGGCTTGCTGCTTTCCAGTCAGCTTTTGGTCAGTTTTTCAGCTTCTTCTTCTCCAGAGAGAGACTGAGAGTTGAACTTCTTTTTTCTTCCCTGGAATTTCAGATTTTCTCCCTGTTCTGCTGGACTGCTTCAATATCAGAACACATTGGGAGGACTTTCCACCGACCACAGAGGGCCTGGCCCTGGGCCAAGTCCCAGCTCCGAGGAGACCAAAGGGAGGACTCTAACACTTTCCCAGTTTTTTTCTCCACAGCGAGAGATTTTATTATTTAGCGTTATTATTCTTTTCCCGTGTGTTTGTTAAATAAATAGTTTTTATCTCTTTCACTTTCCTTCGAGGAAAATTTATTTTTTCCCGAACCTGGTGGGGGAGGGGTGACTGTAGCCTGCCTTCTCTCAGAGGATGTATTTCTAAATTTGGCCAAACCAGAACACTGTACAGCTCATTCTGCCATCCAGAGGGACCCTGGGACCAGCTGCTCCTGGGGGTTTGCAAAGGGAGCCCCTTTTCTATCTCTCCCGCCGTCTCGCCTGCCATTACCTCATGTGGAGATGCGGCCGAGCTCGCGCCACAGCGCCCCCTGCAGGCGCGGGGGAATCATCGCACCCACCCTGCCTGGCCGGGAGCCACCAGCGCCCCTGCCGGCTGTGAATGGAACTGCACCGAAGGGGAAAGGGCCTGCGGCTGAGAGGCTGGTGCTGGGTTTCTGTTCTGTTTGTTGTTGCTGCTGTTGTGGTTGCTTGGTTGCCTTGTCATATGTATATATATTTTAGTAAAGAACTGTTATTCCTTTTCCCATATTTTTGCCACAAAGCCCCATAATTTCAAAGTTATAAAAATTTGGAGGGAAGGAGGTCACATTTTCCATACCAAGGGAGGTTCCTGCCTTCCTTGGCCCACACCTCTCCTTCAAGCCAGGACACACTTCAGTCATGTTTGGCAGCAGGTTGACAGCAGAAGCTTCAGTGAATTTTAGGTACTACATCTGTTTTGGATAATGTAGTAGTTGTCCTACAAGAACAGTGGGTAAAGGGAGATTTTTAAAACCTAGTGCAATGGGGCCGTGTGAAAAATGTTACATATGAAATCCACCAAATTGGCCTTTGCATGTTAAGTGCCCTGATTTTGCATGATAAAAGATTAAATATCCTAGTTTTACATTTTGCATATCAAGAGTTTTAATTGCCAAATTAGTATTTACATACTTAAAATGCCCATCAAACTAGTTAAAGATATAAAGTTAATTTTCAGAACCACTTAATCACACAGTTCCTAGTTAAAAATCCCTGTTGAGAAAATATTCCCAAGTTTAATCCATTCCTTAAGCCTTAAACTTCCAAATGTCTTATTTCATACACATACTCAAGTTATCCAAGTTAATTAGTATGTTTTAAAAAGACTCTTAAAGTGTTTATGGTTCAGTTTTAAAAGTTCCTTAAAATGTTTGTTGATTGTTCTGTTTTAAAAATTCCTTAAAGTGTTTGTAGTGCAGTTTCATGCTTTTGTTAATTGTCCTTAAATTCTACAACTTTCTAAGCCCAGCTCAAAGAGCAGACTTTTTAACTGTCAAGGGCTATTTTTAGTCTCCTGTCCGTTAAGTTGCAACTCAGCTCCATGGCACCATGAATTTCAATGAGGACATTTTCCCGCCTTTCAAGCACCCTAGACAAGAAGCTAGCCATTGGCAGGATCAAATGACCTCACTTCAAGATTCCACCAATCGCACCTGACCATGGGGGCTGGATTGTGGGTGGACCTGGGCGGAGCATGGACATTATAAAACCCAGTGCACAGCTCTGGAGCTTGCTTTTGCCTCGGATTAGCTGTGGGCGAAGCCCAACGCTGGTGACTCAGGCCTCTATCTCCCAGAGAGACCATTTTAGTTATCTAACTTTGGACTAGCCAAAGTTAACCCAGCACTGCAGGCTTCCTGCACTGGGGTCTTGTGCTGGTTAGGCCTAAAGGTCTCTAATTGCTGTGGACCCGGGTTTTGGGATTTTTACTTGTGGATTTTCCCGGACTGGATTATTTTAACTTTAATTAATTTTTTAAATTATTCTTTTAATAAAACAGATGTTAATTTTTAATTAACATCAAGAGTGGTCTCATTCTTGACAAAAAACATTATGCAGTCCTTGCATCATATCATACAATGTTGTTAGTGAGAAAGCTGTCTAAATTAGATACGCTACTCATGATTTAGAAAAGGTACCAGTGCTTATGGAATGAAAACCTGTTCAAATGGGGAGCATGGGCTGAGGGAAGTGGACCCATTTTGAGGGAAGCTGTTGAATGCTCTAAACCACAAAAAGGATCAGGTAACATTCTGTTCTTGAAAGCACTTTAGAGTTGTCCATTTCACCTGGTTGATCTGTTTCTTCCTTGACCTGTAGATGTCAGCACATACAAGATAAAGCCTGTGAGCCCAGACACCTACATTAAAGGGGAGTAAAAAATACTAGATATTTTCACCAGATATTTTGCAATGGTAAAATAAGTGTGAGAAAATAAAGTGTAAATTGAAAGCAAGTTTAAACTAATGGTTTGTTTAAATGTCAGCATCACTGAAAAAAAGTGCTACTGGCTCTTAGCCCAAATGACCAGAGTCTGTATTTTCAGAGTAAAACTGCTGTGCTTAATCTACTGTTACTGGGCCTTGATAAAGGTAAGGGCTGGACCTATTTTGAGTAAACACCACATCCAATAGGGGCCTGATCTAGTGCCATTGAACTTCATGCTCATCACAGGACACTTCTATCCTTATACTGTCAGAATGTCCTATGCCAATGTTTGCAGTAGTTGTATGAAGGGATTTCAAATCTAACCAAGCATGGTAGAAGTCTTCCTATAGAAAATTGGTGCCAGATTGGTGACTGAATTTTGCAGGAATGCCTCAAGCAACAAGGATCTTCCCAGCATTTTCTCACTTACTTTACTCTTTAGTGCAAAGGAGGTAGGGAAAGGTGATACTCAGAATAGTAGTAAATGATTGCTTTTATATTGAGTAATATGACAAGCAGCTCCTGTTTTACTAGCATCAGTTTTTCAAGTTGGTGCCAAAAATCAGTGCTGGTAAAGCAAGGCCTGTGTGGTGGAAGATCAGCATATAGGAAAAAACTAAGTTTCTCAACGCGTTTTAACGTGACTACAAAAATACATCAAGCTGTGTTACCTCATATGGTTATTCAAGTTATCTTGTTTAAAGTAGTTAAATTTTTCCCTACTACATGCAAATGACTAATGTGCATAGCTAATGGCTGAGAAACTGTTAGTTACCAGTCTGCTTCCATTCTGTCCTGGATCTGAGAGTCCTAATCCAAAAATTCCACAGCTGGGTAGTTGAAATTCAGCACTGCCAAATACTAACACTTCTGTGAGTGCAAGTTCAGAGATCCTTGTGAGGATTCTGTCCCTTGAAATGGGCACTGGGAATGTTCAGCTGATCCTGAGGTGGCCACCTTGTCGTCTATTTCCAGTGTCTAGATTTTTCCCTTCCCCAACCTTCCTTTGTGGGCTCTCACGATACACTTCATGCCAAAAAGTCAAACACACCTTGGTTTTTTTGGTTTTTTTTTAATATAAAAATCATCTCTTCCAAAACAAAAAGTGCAAACTGAAATTATAATCAGTGTATTTTTGACAGTGCAGTAGAACATTGAATTTATAAATATAAATTACAACAGAATATTTAGTTGTCTTTAGAATTTTACATAAATACAGTTAACTGCAAATTAAGACACCCTTAAGTTTTTTGAGAAGCTTTCATCATAAATTCATAGTCCAAAATCATTCAAAATCAGTTTCACAACTGCCAAACAGTGTGTGATATTGGCAAAAGTTGTTTGAGTTGAAAGAATCAGCACTGGTTTTCATCTCTCAAGTTCTGCTTCCAAGATTTCTCCCCACGTGTCGACATCCATTGGATACATGCTTTTCTCTGGCAAGCTGAATTGTGAAGGAATGTTGCTGTATTTCCCACTAAGCCATTCTTGCTTCACTTTGCTCTTCCAGTAGTTTCTTAACAGTGTGATCTGGTGGAAAAACATATAGTCAGATCTTGGAAATGAACCCATTTAAACTGCAACTTAAGTTTAGCACTGGAAGAGTAGTGCTAGAAAAAGGATTTGGAATGTGGCTTTGGATATCTAGACATTAAGCCCAGGAAGGTGCAATGCTGCCAAGAAGAAGACCTTGCTCCACTTCCAATTTTTCTGTTCCTGCCTCAATTCTTTGATGGTCAAGATGAAAAACCCAAGCCAGGAATTCGTCTTACTCCTTTAAAAAGGCACCTTTCACTTTTTCTTTAGGGTTGTGGCCTTTAACTCTTGTTTGGAAGCTAGCTGGATTCTTCTCTTCTGCCAGCCTTTTAGGGCAAGAAAATGCAGACTTGGTGTGTTTGTTGCTTCTATTTCAAATCCCCTCCAGATAAAACAGACAATCAGTGCAGGAAGTTCTGCAGGAAATTGCTGTGCAAGGGTAGTAAGATCTATGCACTGAAAGGGCAACCACTATCCGCTCATGCCTGTGCCTCACACTGCAGTACTGAAGTATCAGAGCCCAGAACAGTGGCTGCTCTTGTTTCTTTTGCTGCTGCTTCTCTTTTCACCCCTCCACTGTCCCCCTGCTCTCAAACACTCCAGCTAAAATAAGGTGAGGAATTACCCTCTAGTTGGCCCAGAGTAATCTGTGGAACCAGCTATCACGTCTACCTGATCTACCTGACCAGGTCCTGATCTACCTCAACTTCCAGGCTGGATTCGACAGTGAGAGATCATTCAGTATATTCTGGAGCTGAACCTGCTACAAACTCCCCAGAGCAGTACGGCTGTGAGCAGATTTTCTAAACAGTTTATAAAAAGCTCCTGCTCGTTTCCTTTTCTATTCCCCTTGTTTTTTTCTCCTGAATGTGTGTCACTTGAGGTGTATCGAGAGAGCGCTATCCAGGATGATTTCTCAGGGAGTCATTCCTAACCAGCAGACCTATTTCCACAAAATACAACCAGAGAGCACACAATGCCTGTTACCTTCTCCCTGCCAGCACTATCTGGGGGAACGTGGGCTTTGTCCCGTGTTAGAGCTTGTGTATGATGAAGGTCAGAGCTGAGGCTGTGCAGGGCCGCAGGAGGACTAAAGCCGAGCTGGACAGGCTGTGTCCTGGGTAGGAAAAGAGACAGCCTTGCTTTATCCCTCAGTGTATTTTAGCAGATGTCCGTCTGCCGGGGTGCGCTACCGAGGCGCACTGTCACCGCAGCTGCTCCCCCCACAACCCTAGGATGGGTGCGACGCGCTGATGCAATGTCCTTACACACTTCTATTGCCCCTCCTAGCAACCTCGTTTATGTCACTGACGGTGTTCTGCCGCTGAAGGTGGATTTACCTTCCAGGAATACCCGTTCCCTCGGTCGCAGTCAATCTCCCGCTGGCAGACGGCGCGCACGGTCAGGCAGTGGTGCCGCCACAGCCGCTCGTTGCTCTCGATAACGCGATGCCAGCCCTTGCACGTCACGGACGCGTGGCACAAGCTCTCGACATCCAGCCCGCTGAAAATCCGGGAGCTGACCTCGGGAGGAAGAGCAGACACGAAGTCACCCAGTCCTCCTCTTCCTCCCTCGGCGCTGTCCCGGCCGGCAGACCGCTCCCCGTCCATCCTCGCGGCCTCGGGGCAGGGAGGCATCACCGCGGCCCCTCTGTGCGCCGGCGGCCGCCGCCGGCAGCGCTCTGGGCTGGGTGCCTGCCTGCTGACATGTCCCTGTCGCCCGCCCGCTGCGGGTGTGCGCGTGGGGCGCTGGTTCCGGGGCGAATCTTCGCAGTTTGGGGACCAGGGAGGCGGCGCCGCCGCGCGGCTCGAGGAAGCTACGCGTCACGGCGCGGCTGCGCGTCATCAGGCGGCGGCGGCGGCCTCGTCGGGCTCGGCACCACCTCCATCCCTCTCCCGGCGGCTCCGGCACTCCCGAGGTGAGGCCGACCCGGCCCCGCAGAGCCGCGGCCCGTGGTAGCGACGCCCGCCCCCAGGGCCGGGGTGGTTCGTGTCCGCAGCCGAGAGGTTAGAGGGGACCCCTGCGGCCCCGAGCCGGTTCCGCCGCCGGTGGAAGGGGCGGGGAAAGCTCGGCTCTAGGGGAGGGCAACGAGGATGGTTTCGAGAGCGGAGCATCTCTCTCAGGAGGAAAGGCTGAGGAAGCTGGGCTTGTTCAGCTTCGAGAAGAGACGGCTGAGAGGAGACCTCATCCATGTCTATAAATATCTAAACGGGGAGTGCCAAGAGGATGAACCAGGCTGTGCCCGCTGGTGCAGAACAATGGGACAAGAGGCAATGGGCAGAAACTGATGCACAGAAGTTCCACCTGAATATAAGCAAGAATCTCTTTACTGTGTAGTAGCTGCACATGGAACAGATGGCCCAGAGAGTTTGAGGAGTGTCCCTCCCTGGAGATATTCCAGAACCATCTGGACACAGTCCTGTGCCATGTGTTCTGGGATGACCCTGCTTGAGCAGGGAGGTGGGGCCAGATGACCCACTGTGGTCCCATTGAACCTCACCCATCCTGGGATTTTGTGAGCCCCTGCAGAGCTGAAGGGATGAGGGCAGAGCTTGGCCTTTGGTGTTTCTCTTCATGGGGCAACAAAGAGAAAGTTCAGCTGATCAGTGTGCCGTCTCTGCAGTGCAGAAAGTTCTGGAAGGTTTGGCAGAGACTCCCCAGTGCTTCTGTGCAGGGAGTACTGCAGCAATTAAACTTCTTTTTCCGTAATTATTTGTGCTGGTGAATTGAGTAGTGGAAAGACAGTGTGTTGAAGGAAAAACAATTGCAGTTCGGGTGCACTTTCACAACTTAAAAAGCTTTTTAGATGTAGCAGCTCTGAACTGAGGCTTTTGAAACCAGTACCCAAGTACCTGGTGTCACCTCAGAGCTGCAGACTGGTAGCCTGTAGTGAATATTTGATGGGAATTGCTAGATTCATTGGGCATCTGACCTGAAAACTGCATCTTAAAATCATTGCCTGACTTTTAGGATGGGATCAGATTTTGGGGAGTTGTGCAGATTTACCATAAAGCAAATTCTAAGATGTAATACTAAGATGAAGAATGGCTGAGAGAGCTGGGGTTGTTTAGGCTGGAGAAAAGGAGGCTCAGGGGAGACCTTACCACTCTCCACAACTACCTGAAAGATGGTTGTAGTCAGGTGGGGGTCAGTCTCTTCTCCCAGGCAACAACTGACAGAACAAGAGGACAGAGTCTTAAGCTGTGCCAGGAAGTTTAGGTTAGATGTCAGAAAAAAATTCTTCACTGAAAGAGTGATTGGGAAATGGAATCATCTGCCCAGGGAGGTGGTAGAGTCATCGTCCCTGGACATGTTTAAAAAAAGACTGGACGTGGCACTCAGTGCCATGGTTTAGTTGATGAGGAGGTGTTAGGTTAGGTCATAGGTTGGACTTGATGATCTCAAAGGTCTTTTCCAACCTAGTTCGTTTTGTGATTCTGTAATTTCAGCTTTCTCTAAGTTTTGTCATGGCAGCAACCAGTGTATGTATTTAAACCCCAAAATACCACAGTCATGGTCAGCAGTTTAATTAGAGAGTCTTTTGTTCAAAACCCTTTAGGTATGAGGTAAAAGGAAGGCGTGTTTATTTCCTCTGTAAGTTGATGTAAGAGGATGTTGATGGTTAGTTTCAAACTGCATTTGTTAATTGCAAACGTTCAGTCCAACTTTTGTGTTTGAGTCGAAAGTATATGTTTATATTTGTAGTATGTGAGTAGCTAAAATTGATTCTGTTTTGTCAGAAAAAAATCAGGAGGCTGAGGCAGAAGAAGCACCAACTGTTCATGGAGATGTCCTGTATTCCATTGTTAATGGAACCAGCATGTTCCAGCTCTGAGGTACAGGGAGTTGGAAAAATGAGGAATAATGATGCTGCCTCTAGACTTTTGGTGGGTGCTTAAGTTTTTAATGAAATTTAATATTTGTAAGCATGTGTTAAAAGTTAAGGAGGTGTTGTGTTTTCTATACAAATGAAATGTCAGCCTTTGCTGTAGCTGAGATCCCTGGGGTGGACTGGCTCAGGAAATTCAAAATGATAGTGCTGTTTTCAGTAAGTAATGAATGTGACTTTGATTTGCACTGTTTTTACAGAGATTTAGAGTCTAGTTACTTCCTGGAGAATGAAATTGTAGGAATGCTAGAAAGACTTTTCTGTTTGTGGGGTTTGGGGGTTTATTTTTCTTGGACAAATAGGCTTTTGTTAAACTTGCTCTTTCTGTTATATCTGTGTGTGGACACTCTAGAGCAAGATGATGGTAAAGCTCTTCTATGAATTTTTCAGTTTGTAGCCTTTTAGATACTTATTCCAAAGATGTAAGAAGTTTTTGGTTTTGTTTCTTGGTTTTGTTTCTTGGTTTTGTTTCTTGGTTTTGTTTTTTTTTTAACTGCACGGAGGTTCCTACACATGTTGTTTTTCTGAATGCGTAGAAACTGAAAAAAAAAGTAAAATAATTGAGCAATGGTCCCCATACAAAAAGTAGGTGGTTACCCAGGCTGCTTTTGAAGGGCATAACTGAGTACAAACTGTGGTCTAGTTTCCCCTCCTCTTCTGTAACTGGATAAAGGCACTAAACAGTAAATGTTGTTTCAGGTTCCTCTTTCTGAGGATAATGAGAGCAAACAGTCAAAATCTATTCAAAGAAAGAGAGTGCTTCCATCTTGGATGCTGGAAAGAGATCTCCTCGTGCAGAGGGTTTCCAAGCCTGTAATGACAGGAGGTAGGTTTGCGGTGTGATAATGATAGCCTTCCCATATGCATTTCTGTGCTTTGATACAATTTTTAAAATTATAATGGTTGTGGTAGAAAGTATTACTTTGCTACTTTTCTTTCCATGCTCCGTGTGGGGCAGCTGACAAAGACTGACTTCTGTTGTCTCCTTTGTCATCAGTCCTATGGGTGTGATAGAGCTCTTTTTCATCAGTTAATTGTCTTTCTGTTCTTTTTGTTTTTAATGCCAGATAATAAACTCTGTTTGTGCAGCTGAGCATTGGATGTTCTAGAGCCCTTTCCTATAAACTTGCCTATTTTGTATGTAAATTCTAGGTAGTTTCTGTCTCTTCAATTCCTAGCGTTCTCCACACTTAAGTGACTGATGTTTTGCCCTTCTAAATTTAGATTCTTGATTTCAAAGGTTTTAAAGGTAGGTGGGTTTGGGTGGTGTTGCATGCTAGTTTTTTAATCATTACTGAATCAAGCTTGATTATTTAGACCGAAGTTAATTCCTAGCAGGAGCAGTTCATTACAGAGTGATAGTTTCTTACCAATATGAGGCTAAAATAGTGTTACATTCCCTCCTGTTCTTGTGGGAAAAAGAAATTGCTGGATGTGTCATGTACTGCTGCTGCTGCATATCAGCAGTGACAGGAGCAGAAGGCTGTGTTCAGTCACTGCCAGTGGGACACACAAAGTGCCTATGCATTGGCAAGAGCTCAAGAAAACTTTCCAACGTGTCTGACTTTGGTCCTGGGAGCGTCTAAAACTGCCATTAGACAAACTTTCTACACAGCATTTATTGCCCTTGTGACTTTTATTGATGGTACAGGAAGGCTAAAGAAGTGAGAGGAGGAAACAGTGTTTCTATCATTCCCTGTGCTGAACGCAGCACACCCCACCCTGCTTTCCCTTCTGTGGGGAGGTGTTACGTGGTTTGGGTGCAAACCGTTGAGTTTCCTTTGCTAAGCAGTCCAGATGTATGAACTGTGGCTGGCGTTTTGTGTCCGCTCCCCTGTGTGCAGCAGCTCGGCTTTAGCGAGTCTCTTTCCAGCTGCTGTTTCTGCTGAGATGCTGTTAATGGATTTGGCTCTTAATGCCCAAGCAGCCCCACAGGAGTATTTTATGCAGTGTCTGGCCAGTTGCTTCTTCTATCCTGTTGTAAATACAGGTGTCTCTGTGCACTGATGAGGACAACTCTGGCTTTGAACACCTCAGTCATGTGCCATCCACCACACTGCCTCTTCTTTTCCTCAAAAGCTAGTTTGGAAAAAATTGTAAGATGCAAAAGAAAATCTGTATTTCCATGGTTTTTTCTTTCATCCCCTTTCCAGGTCTAGACTGGTCCGTCCTGCCTTATTTATGTAAAAATTGCATGGGCTTCAACTGGCTGTGTTGAGTCCTGTACTAGTTTTCTTATGTTTGTGCTTTTGTTTTGTATTTTTGGGAGAGTGGGGTTTGGTTTTTTATTTGTTTGTTTCTCTGCCAGTACTATAACATTTGTTATATGTGTGAATATAATGTTTATTTCAAAGACTTAATTCCTTGACTGTGTTGGTGTTGAGATTTGGAGCTGTGTGGGTGAGACATATCTGAAGGCCTGATCTTGAGGGAACTGGGGGTACATGCAAACATTACTGGAGCTGTTTCAAAATTCCTTTTCACAACTGCTGCTGTTTCTCATGCCATGTGCCCAGTGTTCTGCTTTAATGATTTCTAATGATTTCAGGATTTCACTGAAAAAGTTGCATTCCAAAAGTACCCTTTTTCTTTTTTTTTAAGGTAGTAGAAAGAAAAAAGGCCAAGGAAGGGGAGAAGGCCATACAGAGTCATTAAAATCAGAAGTACATGTGCAGCAGAAAAAAAGATTAGCTTCTGAAGAAACTATAGAGGATTTTGAAGGTGGAGAGCAAGATCAATGGAAAAGGAGCTGCCTCTCCATCCCTGTTCCTTCATCTCAGGTAACTTTTTGGCTCAGGGCAGAACCATGATACTGCAAAAAATGAGAATGTAGTTGGCAATGTCATGTTGAAGGTTGAGTCTACCACATAACTTTTTGTTCTATGTGTTCTGCTCATGATTTGTTGTTTTGAAATACCAGTCCATTGGATAGCTCTGTAGCAAGGATCATGGAAGCCTCAAAGATTTGGTTTTCTGCATTTCCTTCAAGGAAATGGATCTGGGACTTGTGATGCCTTTTCCTGGCCTTAAAAATTAAGAGCCAGACACAGTAAAGGGAAGAAAGGGTTTTTATGTCAGTTTTTAATAAGGATCCTTATGGTGCACCACTTTGCCAAGGTGGAATGCGCTGAAATGCACACCCACGATAGATTGCATATACAATTTATAGACCTTGCAAATTAGCATATCTATCATAGATTCCCCAATTAGAGGCTTGAAGGGATAGCATGATATCCCCGCATCCCGAGGAATTCCCCCCTGGATGGGCTTATTTTAGTTTACGGGATGTGTTCCAGAAAGGACCTTGGTTTCTCAGGATAGCATAGGGCTTTCTGGCCCCAGCTGTGAGGCCTCCAAGATGTTTGGTCTCCTGGCTTAACAGAATACCAGGACTATGCTAAATTATTGGGCTTAAGGCATTACAGGTATGCATGCTAAGAGCACTGAGGATACATAAAAGCTATATAAAAGGGTATATAAAACAAAAGGCAAAAAATGATCATGGCATCACTTGGGCCCCAATTGTCCTGCAGAAGTACCAGACTTTGAGCTTTACAGCAAGAGGCAGGAAGACATCGGCCAGAGCACTGCTCCTAAGGAGTGGTTGTTGCGTGTGGTTTTTCTTCCTGAGAACCTTTGGGGATAGCTGATGGTGTGATACTGATGTAATGCGACACTGGGCTTCGCCCAAGCTATTGCCATTCTAGTAGTGAGGGTTTATGGTCAGATAAGGATGGTATGTGGCTCAGCAACTGCTGTGTTTCAAAGGAAGGTAGCATGGAATGTGCTTGTGCCACCATCTCAAAATCTGAGTTAAAAAAAGGAAAGGGGAAAAAAAAAGTAATCTGAAAGGATTTGTGGCAGTGAGTGAACAGACCCTTTGGCCCAGCTAGTCCAGTGTCTCTGTGACCTCACAGTACAGCTGCATTTACAGGCAGTTAAATCCTTACTAACAACATCCTGCAAGTGGTGAAAAGAGAACGATCATTGCTAAAGACAAACAAAGCATATTCTGGTGAGAGCAAACTGAGGATTTCACTGACTTGTTTCCTTAGAGGGAACCACCTGAGGAGATGGTTTTTATGTCTAGCATTAGAATTGCCTGCGTCTGTTCTAGGATCTGATAAAATAGTTAAAATGCTTCTAACACTGAAAATTATTGGGGCTTTGGTTTTAAGGTTAACTGAAACAAACCGTGCAAAGTCTTCGGAGTGGTTTTGGTGTAACAGTGGTCCACTAGGTGCATTAATAACAGCTGCAGAGCTATTTTCTCTTTGCCAGGTTATAAAATGAGTGACTACATAATGAATTATTCAATTTTTCAATTTGTAAGTAGGAAGCCTTACTTATTTTCACCTAATAATTTCATAAATCATTTTAATCTCAAGCACAGCGTAAGAAATTGCTTTCAGGACTTTGCAGAAAAACTGATGTATTAGGGCAAGCAAGAGAGCTCTGAAAGACTGTAATTTGGATATCAGAGCCTAAATCACGGTCCTGCTGTCGTGTTTAAGCGATTGAGAAAATGCTCTGTAAGGAAGAAAGCAAAAAGATCTGAATTGTTGTAGTCGGCAGCAGCCGCCAGAGGGCGCCGAGGCCCCGCGCGTGCTGTCTCAGTGCTGAGCGCTGGTGGCTTTGGTTTCCCTGGATCGCAGCCTGCTGTGTAACTGGTCCTGATCAACGTGAGCGTTCTGGCTCTTCATGTACAACACAGGCAGTGCGTTGAAATACGTGGTAGAGAACTCACAAGTGGTAGTGGCAAATTGCAGTAGTTTATGCTTTCTTTTGCAAAGGAAGGCTTACTTCTTAAATTGCAGTTGATTGCTGAGCTGTATTTTGGGAGTTGTCTTTGTGTCCCAGTTGAGTCATTAAATATGCTTTGGTCAGGATCATCTGATATTAATGCTGACTTTGCCCTTTCTTAATCACATTGCTGCTCAAATGTAATTGTTTCTGGTTTTGGACAACATTTTATGAAACTTGCATTGAAAGGAGCAAAATCAAGTAGGAAATCACTGGCTGATTTTCAGGCTCTGCCAAACACACCTGTGTAAACTAATTATAAATTTACTGGAGTGGAAACATAGATAATAATCTGTAGAGAGCAGAGACCTTCTAATAGTTCTATGATGTATCAAAGTAGTTCAACGTTGAATGTAGATATGCTTCCAGCGAATGTCTCAATTGTCAGGACAGTGTTTGTTCCTCAGTTGTGTATCTCATATTTTTTTTCTAAAGAACACATTTCTTATTTTAAATGTACATTTTTTCCAAAATTTAAAATTCAGATTGTGACAATACTGAAATGTTTGCATAATGGTGTCTATGACAGACTGTTATGATTTAGAGTCATGAGTTGAAGCATTTAAGATGTAGCAAGGTGGGATTAACCTCAGGGTGTGTATCCTCAGTTTCCATATATCTTCTATGTAGATAAATATATATATATACGCTCCATATATCTTGGTGCTTAAACTATTAAATAATTCATTAAGTTAGTAAGTAATTCATTAATCATTTAAATTGATTCTTGGGTAGGAGTCTACATTCTTCTACAGTTTACTACATCTTCACCTGTATAACACCCATTAGTTTTTCAGGAGCAGTACTTTTAATTTTTAGTTAATTTAAACTAGTCCTTGGACTGTTGACAAACTGAGGTGGTGAGAGGTCATGTTGTGAGGGAACTGAAGCTGAGGATGGAAGCTGTTGGATAAGTTTTCTTTTAAGAGTGTGTGCTCTCTGTGTGTTTACTGAACTTGAGCTTTTCATTCAGCAGCTGTGTTAAGCAGTGAACTTGAGTTTGGGAAGTGGAGTAGAAGATTTTTAAAGTCTGGACCAGACGATCTTTCAAGGTTCTTTCTAACCCAGGCTGTTCTACAACTGATTCTGAATGCAGGAATGATGAGGCACAGTTTGACTTCAAAGCTTTTAATTATGAGGAGTGTAAATTTTCAGGTTGTTCAAAATGTAACCTTGTTCCACAGAATACATCTGGATTTCCTCTTGAGAATTCCATGAGAGATATGGAAGGAAATGGCAAGACTGGAACAAAAAACCCTGGAATTTCTCTGGAAAAAAATGATAGGCAGCTGCATAGCAAATGGTCTAAAACAGTAGGTCAGATCTCCAGTAAAGACAATAGAATTGAGAAAAACAAAGAGCAGATTACTGGTTCTACAAGCCAACAAGCTCACTGGGGCAGGACTTCAAAATATTTTGGTGCCCAGGAAGGGATTCTTGAGCCTGATGCAAATCTGGATTACAACACTGAGATTTCTGATTCAACCAGAAGTGCAGATGCTTCAGAAAACTCCAAACAGATCCAGCATAAGAGGACACCTTGCATGTATGGAAGTGGCTGTTACAGGTAAAGCAAAATTAAAACTAGCTTGGGGTAGCTTGTTGTTTAGAAGTAATGTATTAGCTATGGAAGAGAAAACTATAAAGTTGTTAGAAGCTTTGATTCAGAAAAAATCTTCCGGTGAACAGGGGACTGATGAGAAACAAATGGCAGAACAATAATTTTAGAAGGACAAAAGGAGGAGCCGGGATGTCTTGCTAATTCCTAATACAACCCAAACAAGGGATGAAGTATTCAAGCAAATTAAAAGATGAAGTGTTGCAGGAAATAAAAGATAAAGGTCCATTATAAAAAGAAAATAAAAAGACCTGCGTGTACAGTACGAGGTACTAGCAGGCAGAAGAGATTTAAAAGGTTCAAATACCCAACAAACCTGTAGGTTTGTTTTATTAGCAGGTAAGACTTACATGAAAGACTGTTGTGTTTATTGAAGTTACTCCGTGCTTTGTGATCTGAATGTTTAAAATACTTATTATTTGTCATCCCTAAATAATTGAGAATTTCTTTTATTATAAATCGGTGTTTCTGCAATTTTTTGCAAGCTTTCAGTCTCCCCTAAAACCAGAACAAAGCTTACTTAGGAACTTGAGGTTAACCGTTATTTGGACAGTCTTTGGAAATACTGCAAGTGAGGAACAACAGGGTTTTTCCTCTTCTTTTTCACCCACTCATATCCTTTCAGGATGGAGGTGGTGGAAGATTTGTCATACAAATGTTCCAGAGAAGTTCCAAAATACCAGTGCTGGGTGCCTGGCCTCCTGCTAATTCTTTCTGCCCAGAAGAGATCTGTGGTGTCCTGTGGTGTTACACTGAAGGGAAGGTTGAAATCTAGAGGTGCTCTTGAGTCTAGAAAATGCCCAATGACCTGAGAACTACATTTAGGAGAAGATTTTGAGCCCTAGATAATCCTATGTACCTTGTAAATACAAAAGATAAGGCTAATCCAGGAAACAGGGGATCTAGTGCCTTTTTTTTTTCTTCCCCCAAGGGGCTTCAACAATAATAAAAACAGTGAGTTTGATTAGGAAGCAAACAAGCACAAGTGACTGGGTTTCTGTATGTTTGGTGGGCCTGATGCTGAGATAACTGTGTATATCAAAATTGTAAAGCTTTTGTATTCATGTGCACATCACATGGCGGTTTTCATGTAGCTTTGACACACCTCATTTTTTCCCCTTAAAGATTCTAACGAAAGCATGTCTTATTAGACAGTTCCATTGATCCAGTAGTAGAAATGCAGCCTCTGGTTTGCTCCAGCTACTTTGGATTTTGCTGAGAGAAGTTTTGCCCTGTATGGGTATTAAGGTGATTTAATGCTCTGATATGATGAAATATTCCTAATCTTCAGGAAAGGCAAATCTTAGGTACCAATAGGGAGTAGGAGTCTGTATGTGCACATTTTTTCCTGGGTCTCTTGATTGTGAAACATTTGGCAGCAATACTTTTGGAAGGTACTGCTTTATAAAAAGAAAAGAATGTTCTGAAATAACAAATAGCAGTCTTTGTCAGAGAAATTTGTAAATAGGGAGCATCAAAAATGTCAGCTTTGATCTTCAGGAAATACTATGAAACTCAGCCTGTTTGCTTGCAGCAAAAGAAATGTGCTTTGTAGTCTGTCTTTGTATTTGCTTTTAATTCAAGGCCCCTAAGTAGTTGTTTCTGCATTAGTGGCAAAAGTGTGTTAGAGCAAAGATTACATGTTACTTCTAGTTATTTGACTGCATTTCTCTTAGCCTGTCTTAGACATTTAGGAAGAAAATTTGTAACCCATAGTTCAATTTCTTCATTTATGAATTTGAAAACATTACTTTTGAAAGAATCAACCTTGATATACACCTCTTGCCCCAAGGAGTCTTCTTGTCACCTTCGTTCAGTGTCACTTTCTGAGGTGGCCAAATTCAAAGGAACTGCTGTTATCACTAGGAGACAAAGTACTCTGTGTATATTGTAGATGCCTATATTTGTTGTCGAGGAACTCACCCTCTGAATACTGTCACGTTTTCTTGTCTGCTGCTTGCTTTTCTGAAGTTAGCAGAATAGGGAATTAAAATAAATCTTTTCAAGGGCCACATAGAAGGGGTATAGTAGACCTGAACTCTCATCTCTGAAACTGGAACTCACAGTCTTTCTTCCACAATTCAATCCTTTCGCCATAGCCTGGGATACAGTTCTCTGCTGACTGGGGGTGTGTAAATCTCTCCCAGAACTGTCAGAGCAGGGGGTGCTGAATCAGTGTTTGGATTTGTTTGTGGGTTCTTCTAAATACTTTGCTGGGGTTTTTTTATGAAAATAAGTATTCTTCCTTTCACTTTAAGCTTGTAAATCTGGCGGCTAAACACCCGCATCTGTCCTTTTTTTGAGTTGTGTCTTCTAGTAAGAATTAAAATATAGAACTTATAAACATGTTATGTGCAGTCACGGCATAACTTCACACTTTAATTTTATGACTTTGTAAGTAGTGCTGGTAATTCATTACATTTTCACTAGGAGGTTCTTTCAGTAGGTGAAAAAATAAGCCCTTGAGATGGAAAGGGGTCTTCTGCATGGGTTTATGAGGAGTCAGGGATTCTGAACTGGTCAGTAAAATTTACTTTATAAAAAGTTTTTAAAGTTGCTTTTGGTAACAACACAGATGAACAACTGTCTTAAATATTTCACTGAGCAATACTCAACTTCTGCTTGAGATGATTGTATTGATTCTGAAGAAGTTTTAAAGTTTTATTTGCATAGTTTCTGTTCACATAGTTTCCTGGACCATGAAATATACGTACACAAATTTAGAGCTTCTGTGAAAGCAAAGCTGCAGTAACTGTGTCAGTATGTTTATATGAAGGCAGTGGTCATAAAACTTCATTATTAAAATAGGCTTTTTAATTAGTTACTTTTCATGCAAGTAAAGCCTAATGATTTTGTTTTGATCAAATGAATTAACACATTCCTGTGCACTGAGGCTTTGTTGTGAAACAGTTAACTTTGGAGTGCAACTTACAGTGTCATAGATGTGCTCCTGTAACTCAAATATCTCATTTCTACAAATAAATATTAAAAAAAAAAATCAAAAAAACCTTTATAGGAAGCAGCCTTAGGGTTTTTCTGAAAAAAAGGGAAGATGTTTGGTTATTAGCTATGTACTTCTCTGCTTCCTTTTATTTTGCTGGGTATCGTTGCACTACACATAGGATAAGTACAAGTTATCCAGGTAAAAGTAAGATAAAATAGGATGTTTCTACTAGTCCTGAGCATCTGAGGTAGGACATATTCAAGAGGTAGGACATGTTTGAGGTGCTCCAGGTAATGTATAATTTGAGGAGTATAATCTACTGGCCGAAAGACTCCTGAAGCCTACTGATAAGGACTTGTACATCACAATTTGTTGCTCTTCTTCCTTTCTCCCATACTTTCTTTTTTTCCCCTCTCCTTCAATAATGGCTGTTTGGTATTGTCCAAGTAGGTCTTGAAGCAATGTTTTAAAAGGAAATGGGTATCTCCTAAAATACAATAGATTGGCTAATTGAAAGGTATTAGGTCTTCTTTCCTTGGGAACTATGATGCTATATGTATCTTGATACAGGAATAAGGATTAAAATTAGTTCAAAGAACATCAGTTGCTGCTGTGTCCCTTTGAGAAGACAAATTGTATTTCATGTGACCAAGAATTCTTGCTATTACTGCAAGTATGTTAGCTCCATGCATTGAGAAAACAAAGCAAATGGCCTCTAAAATTATTTGGTTTCATCCCATTTATTTTTAATGGGGAAGGAAGTAGGCAGCCAATCTGAATTTGTCACAACAAGTGATGTTTCCTGAGAATTTGTTACGGACTGCAATATTGCAATAGTTTTCAGTGAAACATTATTAAATTACCCTACAGTTTGCAGAAGCAACAAAAGACCAGGACAAGAAGCTTGTCACCCAGGTAAGTAGATCCAAGGGAAAATAGGTCTTTGATAAGTGGCTTATAGAAGAGTTTTATCTTTAGTTTGCTTGTGGAGTTTCCTGAGTGAAAGATATTTGGCAAATGGAGATTTAAAGAATTAATACTAAATATCTGGTATTTTTCGAATGCTAAAAGGAGGCCTGAATGGCCAGTGGAGCTCACAGTGTTTAAGTCATCATTTTGTAAGAGCTGTAACAAATGCTCTTTTCTTATGGTGGTAGTTGAAATGATAAAATGAATATTGACTCTCCTCTATGAAGTTCAGAAGAGGTACTTGTGAATTTAAAGGAGTTTCTGTGATCAGTGAGGAAGCTGCTGTGTATGGAGGTGGCTGCACACATGTCCCTGGGGTGTTCCATACTTGCTTCTCAATGCAGCTGTAGCAAGTGTAAGTAAAAGCACTAAGTACTCGTAGCTGAAAATCGTCATTCCTCCTCCTGCTTGAGGCAGGCAGCTCACTTTTATAATTTGCACAAACACATTAGAGGTTATGTACTCTTGGAATAATTGCAGTAATCACTAAAGTATTTTGCAGATGTCTTTTGGAAAATAATTTATTAAAAAATCTCACGTTTCTTGCTTCTCAATGGTATGCTTAGGAAAAAAGTCTCTAAGAAATTATAGGGAAAACGTAAATTTGCTTTTGCTACCAGTATGTTAATATTGATGTAATTTTTCGTAGCATATTTTGATCTGTCACATGAATTGCTCCTGAAGTCAGAACTTGGTTTTTTTGTATTCTTTTTAACTCCACTTACAACAGTTCTAGAAAGAAGAAAACTTTTTCTTCAAATGATGTTTATGACTGCCTAGTCTTGAGTGGTGTGTGTACAAAACTCTTGCCTAGAAGCGGTAGAAATGTTCTTTCAGTTATGCATAAATTTATGTTCCCTACTTATTCACCTCGGATTCAAGTGTTGTAGAGCAAGAAGTCATGGATGATGGTCATGTGCTGTCCTCACTAACACTGGAGTTGTTAATGTGTAGTTGTCTTATGGTACAACTTATGGTACAACTTCATGTCAGCATGTCAGCATGCTAATTCGTAATTTCAAATAAAACCTATTGTGTATGTGCTGGAAGCTGGAAACTTAAAGCTGATGGGCAATATGAAAATTCCTGGTTTAACCTCTGTTGCAGCAGGTGCTAAGACAAAATTTCTTCTGTTATGCTGAAAGTAGGTCATACATTCTGCATCAAGTTAAACATTAAAAGCTCCTCTTCATGTAACCACAGAAAAATGAGCTGTCAGTGATTTAGTAACACATTTTATATGTCTGCTTCTTGTGTTGAAATGGAACAGTCAGTTTTGGTGTATATTTGTTTCTTGCAGGAAGAATCCCATTCACTTCCAGCAGTTCAGTCATCCTACTGATGATGACTATGATGACATGGAGATGGTGGCTCAGGATGACAATGACAACCGGCCTGAGTGTCCATACGGAACAGCTTGTTATAGGTGAGAAACACTGTGCAAAGTGGCTTTCCTTATTTACAGGTTAAGAATGTTCTCCCCTGCAGTCACAGAATGACAATAGAATAATGACTAATTCTTGATGTTAACTTTGACTGTAGGTTTCTGAAATTTACTGCAGTCAGACTGCTACCCTTAAAGCACCCAAGTCTGTGCATATTTTTAACACTGACACAGTAAAAATCACTGTTTTGTTAATGATATCAGCTGTCAGAGATGAAAAACTTGACTATTCAATGAACCTGTTCAGTGACCTGGAGATCAACACTGTATCTCTTTTCAACATTCAGTAAATTGTTCTTTTATATGAACAATTTATTGTTGCATGTTGTTCTTGATCTGTAACTTTTAGTTATTTTGATAATGTATTTGTTGGGATTTTGTACAAAAACTATTTTAATCAGCATTTGATTTGTTAGAAAGCATAACGGAGGTAACAGCAATAAAATCCAGTTTATGGCTGACTGCTGTTTCTTTAAGCACTGTTGATTTTCTTCAAAATATTGTTGTATTCCATTTGTTTTTCAGTACGTAGGTTTTACATATTTATCAGACTGTATAATTATCACAGTGGACAAGAAGATATATTTTGAGGCAATGGCTTTTCTATGGGAGCATATTGAAACTGCTGGCTGCTGTTAAAGATTGTTTCTGCACAGAAACATTTTCTCCTGGAAAGTGTGGAGTTATCCTAAAGAACATGGTCTCCATGAAATGTAACAAAATGTAACAAAATGTAACAAAATGAGCACTTAAGAAAAAGCCTTGGTGATACTCAGCTAATGCAGAAAAAATGGTTCTCTTAAAAACACCTACGAGATGAATTTCCCATATCAGGCTGACCAATATAGGCTTATATGAGTAATGAAATTGCCAACATACTTTTGAGGAGTACAGCGGATGCTTTATCTAAACCCCAAACTGTCTCTCCTTCCAGATAAGACAACTTCTGTGTTGTATTAGTTGATCATTTCTTAATCTGTGTTTCATTCTTTGGGGATAAAGGAGGCACTCACAAAAAATTGATCATTCTTTCAAGGAAGCAACAGATATAATTTGAAGAGTTTTTGTGTTAATTTTGTTGTCCTTATCTGTTGGCTATTACTTGACTGATCTAAATGCTGTGCCTTGAAAATTATCCATAAAATACCAGGGAATTCTGCACTTTTTAAATGTGGCAACAAGGTGATGAATCAAGCTATTACTTTTTTCTTCTTTGCAGGAAGAACCCCCAGCACAAGTTGGAATACAAGCACAGTGCACCTCCAGGTGGGCCAATTTGTTCAATATTACAGAATCACAGAAAATTCTGAATTGGAAGGGACCCACAAGGATCATCAAGTCCAACTCAGTAAAATGCTTTAATCTCCTTTAAGGGAATAATGTTGCATTTATAGCTTCCTTTGTATTGGGATTATTTTTTTTCTGGGATTTTTTTTAATCAGAAGTTCTCAGGTAAGATACAATTTTGAAGTATTTTGATGCTCTAAACAAAATATTGCAACCATGTCTGTCATCTTTTTGTGCTGGTTTTTTTTTTAATCAGTGATTTTCTTACTGTGAGAACTAATTTTTGCATATATGTTCTCTTGAGGCCTGAAGGGAATGTAACTAAAACTGAATTTGAGTTCCCAATCTAACATTTTGTAGTCTTTTTATATTCCATTAACTTGACTTGGTGAAAAAATACAGGGGAATGTGCTGTTTGCATTTTGTCAGCTCTTAAAGAATTGAAAGAGATACTTCTTGTTTTTGGTTTTTTGGGGTGCTTTCTCTTGGTTATTGGATTTTGAGTTTTTCCACATGAAATCACAATGCAATAAACGATAATTTAGAGCAGAACAGTTATGGAAATGACATGATAATGCATTTTACTTTGAAGTTGCAAGGCTATGACATTATTAAGAAGGAATAGCATTTATGGAAACAGTAGTGTAAAATATTTAAATGCCCTAAAATATTCCAATTTTCTGCTTAAAAAGTCTCAATCAGAATTGACATCATTTGTCTACAGATGGCAGGGATAATAATTTTAAGAACAGTTTATCTGGGTAATCTGTTGGGAATGATTCAAGACAAAAATGGTTTTTTTGGGGCAGCAAAGTAGCTTTTATATCTGTAAGTACAGCACAACCATTGCAGCATTTGTTTAATAGGTCAGTTTTCTGTTGTAGCAGCTCTAAGAATAACCCTTATGGCAGAGTTCACTCTGTCCTGACTGACAACTTCCCTTTCTTTAGTAACTGGAAGAGGAACACAACAACGAACTTCAAGCAATGGTGAGTGTATTCTAAAGTTATGAGTGGGCACATCAGCCTGGGACGCAGTTGGTCTGCTGTGGCTCTTTTGGCATTTAATAGTGTTGGAGATGCTTGATAATACTTAGCTGAGGAGAAAGTAGTAGTTATTTTAGTAAAATCCTTCTTGTTTTCTTACAAGTAATAGTGCTTCCATTGAATTTGTGCCAGTCTTCCTGGATAATCATATCTGTAGTTCCCTAGAAGCAGACAAGAAAGCAAACGTATTTTAAGAAGAGACCCATATGGCTAAAAGGTGTCTTCATCTTCACTCCTTACACAGGGGCCATAATAGGATGAAAGGAATCCAGTATTTCATGCACAGCTAGTTAAGGTTGCCCTATAAGGAGTGATTACTCCTGCAACATGGGAGATAATTCCCTCTGCATTGTATTGACCTTTACATAACTTTCAGGTGATAATCTGCATGTGCTGATGAACTTTCTTAAACTTACAGTGAGGTATTGATGTTTCAGAGCGTGTTAGGATGGAAGTGTAGAAGTTTATATATGTTGTGGGTGCATAGACTCAAGTTTTAAATATGATTAGGTCTGCTTCCAGGATTCTTTTGTGTCTCATGTTCCAAATGTGAAGCTTCCTATACTTTCTAAAATTAAAAGGGAGCTTTAAAGAGCAGTCTGAAAGTCTGATGCTGTGCAGTCTTCACTTTCAGTGGCCAGAGTAAGGCACGAGGGTGTGGAACTGCTGCATTTTGAGTGGGAGTGGGAACTGGCTTGCCTTCCTTGAGATCACCAAGGAGTGGCTGGGAATTTCCTAAAGAAATCTTCAAAACAGATCTGCCTTCTAGAGAAAATAAATAAAAGTGCAAATAGCTGTAGTTAGCTTTTTAGGCAAAGTGTTTTCAGCCTTCATTTCTGTTGTGGGTGAATGCAGGAGGTTGTTTTAAACTTTCTACTGAGAAATCTCTCTCCCATACCATTTCCTTATCAAGTTTGTGTGCACTTTGGCTATCACCAAATATTTACTATCTGTATACTGTATCTGTGCACCAGCATATTCTGAGGCATGTTTGTTACCTGTGTGCTTTGGTGCATCCTGTGATACAAGTACCCATCTTGATCAGAGGTCCGGGTTAGAAATTTGTGTTACAAAGTGTTGAGGCATGCATTGAGTGGTGAAGATTTTACAATGTAGCAGGCTGGGCTGTGTGCATATCTAAAAGTCTAAATCTTTTCTTGAAGGTTTTAAACTGTAGCTGTAGCTCTCATAAGAGCACCTTCCTACCAAAATAGTAGGTGCTGTGTGTGCAGCTGATGGTCAGGCAGGGGTGACTGAAGGAAAAAGTGCTGCTCTTGTAGCATGTAAAACTTGCACACAGAAGTGAAATTCAATCTGTCAAACTCTTCTTACTAAGTAAGAACCACGAAAGAATTTATATTCTGCACATACAGGAAAGAAGGGAATTTATTAAGTTCTGTTTATATTTACTATTTTTAAAAAGATTTTTAATGTCTTGTTGACTGGCTTACTTAGCTCTGCGGAGGGCAAAGATTATAAAACGTGGTGCTCAGCAAGTTCACACCTGAGGCCATCATACCAGGTCCTGCAGGGTCAGACAGACAGTCAGGGCTCCATTAACTTTTATTTCATCATATTTGGCACAACTGCACCGTTAGACACAGCAGGATTAAATTCCCTACAAGTTTAAATTTAAATTCCACCAGCCAAGAGAAGAGGGGTGCCCTCCACCTGACATTTAACATGTTCAGTTTTTAAGTCTAATTGCTGCCAGAATTGCCTGTAGAGAATGTTCTGAGAAATAATCTGACACAAATTACTGGGGAATAGTTGTAGGGAAGGAATTGAAAAAAAAGTCAGTGTTATGCTGTCATTAAATTGTCACTGCTGAATGACTTCACTAAGTTGTTGCTACTGAGATGAATAACACCCTGTAACCATGGAATATGCAGTATTCTCCTACACACTTTTTTGTAGGTTTTCTAGCAAGCTGATCAGCTCACATCAAAATAGAACATTTTGGAAGGAGCGGTCAGCAAGCTTGTTTTCCCCACATCAAGAAGCTACTTTTGTAGAAAGTTTCAAGGTCATCTTTATAGATACGCTGCTAGAGAAAAGGCAAAATTGAGCTTAATCATCAGCTTTAGGACGGAATTAAACTAAATGGAAAGAAGTGGAGAGGAAAGGCATAAAAGGAAGTGCATCACTCACTGCTAAAATCAAAGAATTGATGTATGGGGAGGGAGAACATAGTATGCCCTTCCTACATTTGTAGGAAGAATATGAAAGTCATCAGTGTTTTGCCAGAATTCCTTCTTCTGTTGTAAAATAGAAGTCACAGTGCTGTGAAAGTGACAAAGGGCTTTTTTTTGATAAGCAGCTCTTGGGCTTATTTTTCTAATAACCTTAGTCTGAGAAGGGGGATTTTGTTCTTACTGTATTCAGCATCTTCATTTTGACCCCTCCCCTCCAAGACAAAATTAATTCTGCAGGACTATAGTCTGTGATTCTGCTAAGAAATTCTGCTGGTTATGGGCTAACATGGGCATGATTAATTTACTCTGAAGTCTGTTAAACAATAAGCCAGCAAGCATAAAAAGGAAGGTAATTCTGTAATAGGAGTGTTCCCACTCATAGGCAAGTGTGACAGCCTGATAGAGGCTGTAGTCTGACTATGTGACATACTGGTGGTGGTGTTTGTACCTGGAGCTCTGACCTGAGGTTTCAAGAGTTTGCTGAGAAGTGCTTATGGTTAATATAGAGTTAGGATTTGGACTGTGCTCTGTAATTAAAGAAAAAATGCATACTCATAGTTTCATATGAAAGCTGGAGACAACTGCTCAACAAAAAAGTTACCTAAACGGATACCATTTCTAGATAAGGTAAGAATGCAAAAATGGGAGGGTGGGAGGAAGAGGAATGAACATGATTTTACTCAGAGATGTGACTTAAGGACAGAATTAAGACATGACTGGGATATTAAGAGGCCATGGCTAGTTAGGAATTTTGGGCATTTAAGAAAAGATGTCGCAGATGTTGAGAGCAAGGCTTACACACATCTGCCAAAATGCAGTGGAAATGACCTTCAGAAGGGAAACACAGACTATCTAGCATGAATGCAAGTGGAGAACATAGGAGGTGAGTGATCTAGATTTCCTTCTCTAATGTGAAGCTCAGAAAGAAGTGAGTAGGAATTAAAAGTCGTATCAGCTTCCACAGACTAAGAATATGATGGATGGATGGATGGATGGATGGATGGATGGATGGATGGATGGATGGAGGAAGAAAATCTAGGGTTAAAGTAGCCATCTAGCAATAGCTAGAGGCCTAACTGGAAGATAGATGTGTTGTTTAGGTGATTCTTTCTCCTCTTGAGAAGAGAGGTTTAACTGTGTGGGCTCTGGGAGGGATCTTGAGCTCTGTATTTATTATTCATGAACACATGGCATTTTTGTCCCTACAGGAAAAAGGGCTGTGGAGAAAGATGGTGTCAATGATGGTGAAGCCAATGAATATGACCTCAATGACAGCTTCATAGAGGAGGAGGAGGAGTGCGAACCTACTGATGAAGACTCAGACTGGGAACCAAGTTCAGAAGAAAAGGATAACGAAGATGTTGAGACACTTGTGCAAGAAACACGTAGATTTGTTAGGGTCAAAAAATAGCTGCTCAGAACAGCCTTATGAATATCCAGTGTAGTTGTGTTAAAACATGGTTGCACAAGGAGAGGAATTGTTTGAAAATTTCTCCATGATATAGGCACTACAGGAAAATATTAATGGGGGCAAGGGGATTCTGCAATGCCTTTCTTGTTCACATGTATTATTTTGGGGCTGGTGTGGTGTTTGTTTTATTAAGTCGTGGACCCAGAGGATAGAGCCCTGAAAATATTTGGTTGATTTTTCTTTTTTTTCCTCTCTCTCTGCTTTTTTTTTTTTTTTTAGAACACATTGGTGGCTCGTATTTTGAAATACAATTTTAAAGTTTTTAAAAGTTCATCTTCCTATGCTTGAAAAAGAAATATTGGCATTAGGGAAGTCTAAGCCATTTTTGTCAAATTCTCAGCAAAGCTGAAGTCTTGATGACTGTATTTTTGCACAATTAAACTTGTAACATACAGTGGAAAAAGCATGTAACTGTGTGATTTCTAAAGGCATTTGAAAATCTTGCCTTCAGTGCGCTCATCACTCCCCTGAGCTTCCTGGAAAGCAAGTTAAAATGTTTTACTATATTTTGGGACAGATGACTGAAGCCTTGTGTATTTGGCACGTTTTTTGGTCAAAGGCCTGAAATTCAGCAGGGGAAACATTCTTGTGTGGCTTCATGTAGGCATCCAAATATGCTGCAGCTGGTTTTACAGACTTTTCAGGACTTTGTGGATGTGCCCTCTACAACACCCATGCCCTGGTTTTTGACTCAACTTGTATGCTTGTCTTGTTGTGAAGAGGTTCCTCTTATAGGAAAAACTGCCAAGGGGGAGTCAAGCCAAGCACTGCCTGGGCCTTGCCACTGCTGCATTGAGCTGTGTGCAGGCTAAGCCCTCTCAGCAGGCTTGAGACCTCCTGCTCCCACCAGGCTGGGGCTGTCTTGGGCAGGGAAGTTGCTCTGTGAAGGAAGCTGCTGGCCTCAAGGGAAGCTGCCCTCATGGCCAGGAGGCAGGAGAGCCCGGACCTGGCTGGAGCTGGGCTGTGTCAAAGAGGAACTGTCTCAGCGCGCCCTGCCCAGGAGGCACCTCCACAAGCAGGTGCATGCAGCTGCCACAGGCTGGAGCGGGGCTTTCTGGAGGAAGAGGAGGAGGGGGAGCTGGCCTCATGTGCCAAGGTGTTGGCAAGGGGAGAAGCCGCTTTCCTTTGGGGCCCAGGAAGAGTGGTGCTCCAGGCTATGGGAGGCAAGCTGGGGCTGTAGAGCCTGAGCTCCTAGCAGTTCAGAGGCTGGGCACTGGGAGTGGACATCAGCTGCTGCCCATTTCTACATCAAAAAAACCTCATTACACACACCCCCTTGGCATTTGGAAACTTGAAGGGTAATCTTGATCCTCTCCAGTTCCGCTGTAAGAGGAGTTGGGAAGGATTCTTTTTGCTAGATTTCTCGGATAAAAATAAAGCTCAAACGCGGCAATATTATATCTGAGAACTGTTTTTTGATAAAGAAAGGATATGGACCCGGCTGGAGGGGGATAGAAAAGAGAGCAGAGAGGGAAAAAGACGGATAGAGAAATGGAAGACAACGACAGCATTACCACCAGGACACTGGAGCGCCCCGTCGGCGTCTGTTCGGCAGATGGAGCGGGCGTGCGGCGAGCCTGCGCAGCTCTTCTCACCGGCTGGGCGCGACTTCCAAGCGACGGCGAGCAGCCGGTGTCCGGCGGTGGCGAACGACGGCTGCGGGCCGGCTGCCGCACAGCGCGGGAAAAGCGGCAGCGGAGGCGAAGCAGATTGTCGCGGCGACGGGCTGCCTCGGGGAAGCGGCAAATCAAGGCAGAGGGACAGGCGCAGACAGGGAAGAAGCAGGACAGAAGGCAGAAGAAGGCGAGGGGGTGGGGACTGAGCGAGCTGAATCTCCGAGCAAGCCCACCCTCCCTCCAAGAAACCAAAAAATGGCGGCGGCGGGGGGGGGGGGGCGGGTATTGCGGCGCAGTTAACTGCATTTATGTGCTAAGACTCCTCCCACAGCCCGTTTTCCCGGGCATTTTTTCTGGGGTCTCTCAAATTGCTGGAGGATGCAGCCTCCTTTTTATCCTAACTTCCCCGCATTTCCCTCTCTCCTTCCCCCTTGGCTGAGGTGTTTGAGAGGTACAGAGTTCCCGAATCACCTAATACAGACCCCCGTTTTTCTTTGTATCTATGTTCTTTTTCTCTAAGTCCAGGAATTTAGCACAGTCTTGGGTGAGCAACAGTTTGTGTCAATTAGAGGAATTCCTCTGGAATTTATGGTTCCTCTCACTGCTTCTTTCACCTATTAGTATCTGGCTTTATCTACCAGCAGGCCCACAGTTAGTTTGGAAAGACACATCCCTCTCATTCATTTTATTATGGTGCTACATGTGTTATGTGCTGTCATGTTTATTATAGTTTATGCATTGTAAATGTATTGCAGAGTATGTACTGCATTATATCATGGTTTCTTGTCTAGCTATTGTAGTATATGGTACAGTACTGTATTGTATTTTGCATTGTATGCATTGTAGGATTTTGTGTTTATTGTCTTGTGTTCATTATACCCTAGAGGAGCCGGTTCTTTGCCACACCACAGGAGCCCTTCAATGTTCTGTTCTACAGAAGGTCTTCCCCATGCCCCCCTTTAGGAACCTCTTTCCCTTGTCAACCCTCAGGAGCCCTTTACGGTGCAGTCCCACAGTTCTTTACAGTGCCACCTCTCAGGAGCCCTTTAGCCTGCAGCCCCACAGGAGCCCTTCTCCTTGTTGACCCTCAGGATCCCTTTGCCACGAGGCCCAGATATTTTTGGAATCTTATATTGAATTATCTTCAATTCCTTCACCACGCCACTGCCCAACTCTTACTGGAGTTGCTAATCACAGCCTCACAGAGGAGTCCTTCACTGCATACTGCTTACTGACTCTTCCGGTTTCCTCTTCACCTGGTATTTTTTGGAGAGTGTCACCACATGGCTCCAGAGGAGTTCACACCTGTTTGGTTTTTTGGAGTGCTTTCCCATTTGGCTTTTTGAGAAGCTTCCACCTTTCCTAGGGGCGTTTCACCCTGTGGCTTTTTCCTTGATTTCTACAGTGCCTGGCATATGTTGGAGCACTTTACAGAGCCATCCTGGAGCAGTGCATTATCCCTGGCTCTTCCAGAGTGCTATGTGCCCAGATTCTATTGCTTTGCCTCAACCTGCTTCCTGTGATTGCCTTACATGTGTTAGCTTGCACATTTTTTTCTTCTTGAATCAACAGATGAGCAGGTAGAGGAGTTTTCATGGAGTTTTGATGTTCCTTTTTAGCTCAGGGGTACCTTTTTCCAGGAAATGTTACCATCTTAGTGTTCTCTGTCACTTAGTCTTGGTTTTGAAGAAGGTGACTTTATGCTTTGAGCAACTTTGTGCTCAGGGATGTTTCTTAGTATCCATCGTTTTTTGGTGGTTTTTATGCTGGGATTTGTACCATGTTCTTTTGTTCTGGTTGGCATTTTGAAGGTCACTTTTGAAGCTGCAGGAATTCCTGCTTCATCGGTGGTTTTGAGGGAGCTGGTTGTGTTTAGCCTGGAGAAGATGGGGCACAGGGGTGACCTTCTCACTCTCTACAATGGCCTGAAACAAGGTTGTAGTCAGGTGGAGGTTAGTCTCTTCTCCCAGGAGCAGGACAAGAGGACATAGTCTTAAGCTGCACCAAGGGAGGTTCAGGTTGAACATTAGGAGGAATTTCCTTCACAGAAAGGATGATTAGACATTGGAATGGAGGTAGTGGAGTCACTGTCTCTGGAGGTGTTTAAGGAAAGACTGGCACTCGGTGCCGTGGTCTATTGATATGGTGGTATTTGGCCAAAGGCTGGACTCAAGGATCTCAGAGGTCTTTTCCAACCTAATTGAGTCTGTGATTCTGTGATTTAGGGCTTTTCCTGGCAATATGTGTTATGGTGCAGCCTGTAAGACAGGATCCTAATAGAGTGTATGAGAGATCTCTGTGAGTCTGAGGGACAAGCGTCCATCCTGCCTCAATTATGCTTTCTTCTGCTCAATGGTGTGTGGTTTTCCCCACAGGAAGTACACAGTATTTGGAAGAGGAACAGCCCAAGCACCCAACAGGTGTCACAGCGTGTCACAGCTGATAAGACTGATCAATAGTTAACTCATGTAAGCACAGTTAGCTATTGGGAGACAGCAAATGTTGATCACAAAACCTAAGAAGCAGGATTCACCTTAATCTTGTCAAGAGGAACAAGAATTTACTTGAGACCAACACAGAAACTGCTGTCCTACAAAGGACTATGCATGCCCCAGAAAGAAAGGTGAAAAGTGTATTGTGATGAAGACTACTGATCTTCATCAGAAAGACCCCCGAGGAAGAAGAGGAGCCTTCCTCAGTGCAACCACCAGGACACACCACGCATTTGTGACACATGTGCTAATGGTATTAATGACTTCCAAGAACTAATTTGTATAATCACTCCTATCCCAAGGAATGTGATGACTATTCATGAATTTTACCCATAATATTGTGTTGTAGGAAGTGCTGTCTGTGTGTGTGTGTTTGGAGGAGCGATCCCCCACACCCGGTGCACTGAATAAAGCAAATACCCACTTCTCTGACTCTGTCTCTGAAGTGTCTCCTGGCCCGGTTTGGGACGATTCACAGCCCTGCCAACACAGGGAGAGGGAGAATGCAGACACTACAAGCATTGGATAAGTGCCTGGGTACCCAGCTGTCAAATGCTGAAGCATCTGTTGCTACTTGTTGGAGTAATGGGAATCCTGGGATTATCTGCATGATGTCATTCCCAAGGTGTTTGACATGAGCTGATGCAGTTTTCGGTGATGCTGTGCTGCATGGGCAGCAGCTGGAGGGTGCTGTTGCCACAGGAGAGGCTCAGAGAAGAAGGACCAAAGCAAAGTCTTGGCTCCTGAAATGAGTCAGTCAGTCTTCAAGGACATTTTCTGTGCTGGCTACTTTGATGTACGCTGGCCTGGGATCTTGCAGGTCATCCCCCTTTTGTAGAGAGACAATTGCTTTAATGACACAGCCTTTGTTTTCTCAGTGCCTGTTGCTGACAATAGCTGTTTTTCGTCTCTTACTGCTCTCTTAGCCATTTGGAGTCACTATTTTAGCTTCCAGGTGTACCTGGGTTTATGTTTTTCAGTATGAAGGAGCAGAGACTGGATTTTACCCTCAAGTTATCCTTGGAGAAGCTGCTGTAGAAGGAAGTGAGCCTATGGTTTTGGAGCTGTGCTACAGGAGGACAGCTAAGCAGTGATCTGGTGTGGTAGCACCAGTTTTGCATTTGGCAGTAAAAATTGGAGCTATCCACAACCAAGACATGGTGGCATCTGGTTGATTCACTGCGTGGTTATCTAACTGCTGCCAAAGGCTCTCAGGAGGATGCCTCACTCCCATCCACTCCTCATCCATGACACATCCCACAATTCTTGCATGATGGATCCCTTATTGCAGCTGTTCCCCTAGAGCTAACAGTAGGTAGCTGCTGGCCACAGAGGTCTTGCTGGAGTTTTTCCTGCTTTCCAGTAGGCAGGAGTTGTGCTGGAAAGGCCTGATTCTCCTCTGAGACAGATGCTGCCTTCTTCCCAGCTTGTGCTTGTCTTTCTCTGTTTACGCATGGCTCTTGCAAGCAGAGCTCCAGATAGGTGCAGTTCATATTCAATTCCCTCTCTAAATATTGTCCTTTAGTAAGCTGTGTGGGTACAAAAAAGTCTTTCTGTTCTTTTCTTCCCTGCACACCTTACTTAAGTCCTAGGGAATGTGGGATCTGTGCTTGGATCAGGGAACAGAACTGTCACTCTTCTTCAGTGGATGCTCTGTGGATGCTATTCACAACAAATTCAGTTGAGGGCAAAGCATGACTTCTCCTGCCCTATCCAGAGGTTCAGGCAGCAACACCACTTTGCTGTTGGGAAGACCTCAAAATGTCAAAAATACAGCAATCCCAAAACCTAAACTCAGCAGGGGCTGTGGAGGATGCTGCTTTGATACTTTTGTCAGGCCACGGGGGTGAGAACAGTGGTCAGGCCAGACCAGAAGAGCTCTCTTGAAGCTCTCAGAGTGATTTCCAGAGTTTTAAAGCAATCCTTTCCCCCAGATTTTGCTTAGTACTCTATTTCTTGGTGGAGGTTGAAGGATTTTTTTATTAACTCACCCATAGATGGATTTCCCTAGTGTGGAAATTATCAGTTGACTTTGTTGCACCAAAATCATGTAGGGAAAACAGGTGGAAGGAGTATCAACACACTCTAATAACAGGTAGTATTGCTAGCTAATCCCCAATAAGTAGGGCAGGTTTCAGGAGATAAATATGGGAGCATAGTTTCAGAAGGAACCATAAAATTTCAGGCAAGATTACAAGATTAAGCTTTTTGATGGTGAAATACTTCAGCTCTCTGTTTTTTTAAATTTCTGTGGCAAGCTGGAAAACAAATGTAGCCCTGTTCAAAACTGACATTTTGAAGGATGATTTCAGTAATTGTTTTGCCTAACAGCAAATGATGAAATACTCTCCAACATATATTTAAGAGCAGCTAATGATGAGAGGTTTTGAGCACTTTAATGGATTTGAATATCCTTTTGCCCTTAAATTTAATTGGTCAATTTTTCTTCAGCAGGAATGGGATCATTCACATTACTCAGTTGGGTAAGAAAGTGATGGCTAAGGGAAAAAGACAAAAAATAATTCAGAATGCTGATACTGAGCCCATGTTTACTGTTTTATTGGCAGGATTTGCGGTTCACTTTAAATTCACGATCAGACAAGTTATTTACCAAAACCATTTACTCCAAAAGTAGGCACAACCACATACTTTAAAACAGGAAGCATTTGTCATCACAATAGAAAAGATTTGATTTCCATACACAGAAGTCCATGATATGTGTAGTTGAAATGAGTAGGTATTACTGTTACTGTCACCTGCCTTGTCACAATTATCAGTTAAGAAACATCCAAACTGGAGTTGCACTAAATCAGAACAGTAAAAGAAGCACTGCAGAAGGAAATGCAGAATTCATTTAGAGTTGTTGCCTCATGTCTAAGCAGACAACAAGCTACTCAACTCAGCCAGAGGCTGGCTCACTGAAGCCTAAGCCTGTCTTGCTCCCAGAAAGATGGATCACCTCGGGATCTCCTTGGTATTTTGGCTTCATTTGTCCTTTATTGTGAAGGTGCACACAGACTTGGTATGATATCTGGTCGGTTTTTTCCCACCACCACGCTGTAGTTTTATATGGATCCCACTGACAAGCAAGCTAAAACACATGAAATTCCATTTGAACATAAGAAAACACTTTTTCACTGTGTGAGAGCTGTTGAACACTGACACTGGTGATCCAGGGAGACTGTCAGCATTCCCTGGAGTCAGTCAAAGCCCAGCTGGACACAATCCTGGGCAATGTGTGCAGAGGGGTAGGCTAGACAATGTGGAGATGTTATTCCCAACTTCTACAATTTTGCGATTGATTCTGTGATGAGCTCAGCATCTCAAGGCAGCAGAAGCTGGCCGTAGGGTGCCTGGAGGTGAGGGAAGAGGTCCCTTTCATATGCATCTGTGGCATTACCAAATACATAACAGAGTAACACTCCCCATCAAACTAAAGAGTGGAATATTGATAAAGCATTCTTAAACAAGGTGTCACAGGAAGAGACTTGAGGTTTTCACTAGACTGTGAAGCAGATTTTAGCTTTCAGAGCATGTGCCTTTCAGAAGAGCATGCTGTGCACTGGACAATAGAAAGCTGGTGGTCTGTAGACTTCAAGAAGCTTCATCATGAGGGGCTAAACTGAGAGGTTAAAGAGAGACAGGAAGCAAAATGGGCTTTTTTGCCATCCTTTCTCTTCTGAGCAGAAAGAAAAGGACACCAAATAGCTTAAATATACAAGTCATAAGCTCAAAGGGGTTTAGAGGTTTCTCTTAAGAAACAAGGAAGCATCACTGCTAGAGTCAGCACTCAAATTTTCCATCATTGTAATATGCTCTAATACATTCATAGACTTCTTTGTTCTTCTTAAACAACTCTAAAATAAGTGTCTACATCCCAAATTTACAGCTGTGTGAACTGAAGCACAGCATCAGTTCAAGTTGGGGGAATATCCAGTAGTCCAGTGAGAAGAGTTCTGGTGGGAATGCAAAGTAGGCTGCTTCTTGAGGGCTCTCACCAGTGGTGGGTATTCCCACAGACAAGGGAGAAGCTTCTGAGAAGGTATTATTTCCTCTTTACCCCCTCTCCAAAAAAGGTGAGATTAGAACTGCAGAAAATTTATTGTAGTTTTATGCAGTCTACTTCCTCTGTGATTGGCATTACACTTGTTCTCAGGTCCAAATCTGTGCTAGATTTGCTTCCCTTATATGTTGACCTCCATCTGAGCAGCATGATCTTCTTGAAGTACTTCATGGTGTTGTTTTTCACGGTTACAAAACACATGGTGTTTATCATGCTATTACTCATGGCGATGCACTCAACTATGTAAAAGGCAGTAAGATAATGTTTCTCTTTCACAAAGATGGTGGGGAAGAAGTCCCGGACAATTGTGAAGCCATAGAAAGGTGCCCAGCAGAGAACATAGGCAGTCAGGATGCACATCAGTACCATAACAGTTTTCCTTCTGCACCGAAGCCTCTTTCTGATTTGTTCCGTCTGAAATCCTGGGACGGTTTTAAACCAAAGCTCGTGAGAGATCCTGGCATAGCACAAGGTCATGGTAATTACAGGTGCTACAAATTCAATGCCAAAGATGAAGAGGAAGTACGATTTATAGTACATCTGCTGGTCAACTGGCCAAATTTGGCCACAGAAAATTTTCTCCTGGTTTTTAATTTTAAATAGCACAGTTTCAGTAGCAAAGTATGCAGATGGAATAGCTACAAGTATGGAGACGATCCAGACCAAGGCAATGAGGAAGGTTGCTGTTTGATAATTCATGCGTGGTTTCAGTGGGTGAACAATGGCCAGATACCTAGAACAGAAAAATACATTCAAAATGGTCTGAAAACACTGTTAGTCAGAACACACTGACTACAAGCAAACAGAATTGGGCAGGAGGAAATTGCTGTCACTCCTGAGGGGAGAGCCTGACAATATTCGTCTGTAAGAACATAATCATCTGTAAGAACATTTTGTGAAGTAGCAGCCTGGAGCTGAGTTAGTTATAATTTTGTATCACACCTTCTCCTTTTTAACAGGAGCAGGAGTTTGAAAAGTGCAGTATTATGCATCTAGTCAGGTCCAGGAAAGAAAAGACAAACATGTAGAAGCAGGAAAATGTTTTCCTTAGGCAGAGAGCTACTTAAATAGCTCTTTTTACAAAGAGGTCAAATATACATCACAGTGCACCCCATGATAACCACAGAAATAAGAAAACCAAAGACCTGAAGATGATGCTAATGTATGGTTACAGGTAAACATGATTTTAAGCCACCAAAAGAATGTGTATCTATTTTATAGATACACACCTTAGAGGAGTGTATATCTATTTTCTGCCCATAGAAACCTTTTTTGTGTGTGTTCTGGAGGTAACTATTGCTTATTCATCTTAAATATACAGTATTAAGTAATATGGCAAAGCAGAAAACTCAAGTTAGGTATTTGTACTGCTTAGGACTATAAAGCTGCAAGGTTGTGGTATTCCTGCTAGGAGGAGATTTTTATCAGAGGTCCCAGTACAACCATATTTAACCTAAAGAATTGTTTCAAAAAGTGGAATTTCTCATTCCTTTGGAATATATTCCATCTCTATATATTCAATACATAGAATAGCATTCATAAGAGATATTCATTCTAAAGTTAAAAAGTCAGCAGCGCTTTTCATCAGCCAGATATTGGAAGCAGATAAATTGTTCATGGCTCTTAATAGTGCAGGGTAAATTCAGAACGAGTCAGCCTCATTGTGGAGCAGATAGGTGAACATTTTTAGATTGGATCCTGGGGAAGCATGTTGTGGCATAATATATGTGTATGTATTTATATATATATATCTGAGCATATCTGCTCAGCAGAACATTTGACTGGATGGGATCAATCTGTCCAAGAGAGTCAGGAGGGAGCTTTTGTGGTGGATTTCCTGATCGTCATTGCTTACCACACGTGGGCTGTTACCGTAGAGTGGTCCTGCAGTTTGTGAATGAAGTCAGATGAAACTGTCCAGGAAGATGTGCTCCAAAAGTGTACATAAAACACACCAAGTGCCCATGGGTGTTCGTCCAGGGGACCCAGCTAAATATTTGCAGTGTGGACATTGGACCCTTATCACACGCTCTTCCTCTTCAGATATGGTATTTTTTCTGGTGTAGGTGTGGCCTTAAAAATCTGAAATTCCTATTTTTTCATGTGAATAGACATGAAGGAAGAAAAAAGAGAGCCCTCTGTAAAGGAAACCCTCAGTGGAACAGACTTACCTGCTTTTCACGGCTGATTTTTTTTAAATTATCTAAACATGGGAAGACTTTTGTTAAAAGCCTGTTCTGTTTAGAGACAGAAGTCAACAATCTGTATGACATAACCAGCATGGAATAGGTGATTGTTAAACAATGATGTTTCTCTCTGTTTACCAAGTCAAAAGCTTGCAAGAAAAAACGAAAGCAATGAAACTATAACAGTGTGTTCTTACAACAAGCTTCAGTGGTTAATCTTTGCCAGGCTTGTTTTTAAAGATATGTGGGAAGATATGCTATAAATCTGATTTCTTAGCAGACATAAGGGCGCCATGACCCATGTTACTTCATCAACCTGGGATGCACTAGCAGAGCTTTCCAAGAAAACCTTGTAGGAGCTGAAAAACTGATAGAAAATGGTAATGCATACATGGTAGTGTTTAGAAGCTTTACCCCAAGTCCTCAGCTGCTGTTGAAAGGATAGTCTGTTAGATGCTTTTAAGGATTTGTTTTGTAGGAGCTGATCATTCCCTTGCCCACGCTAGGCAAAACATCTCTGAACTTCTCTAGAGTCTTTTCACAGACTTCTGTTGACAACAGGAACTGCTGAATCAGCCCCACAAGCTGTATCTGTACACCCTTCAGCAAGGTTAGCTACTCCTGAGCTGACTTTTGCATTAAGGACTGAAAACTGCAACACTATACTAAAGTTTGAAATGGCACATGAGAGAAATTGGGGGAAAGAAGAGGAAGGAGGGGTGGGAATCACATATATATATGCAAAGGGTCTACAGAGATGTGTATTATGTTTGTACATGAAAGAGGGCTTGCGATGATGGCCTTTCTGTAAAGAGTTTACTGAGCAGCTCTCTGGCCTTCTGCGAGTCAGTCATGTCAGACTTAATGTCAGCACAAGGCTGATCCTCAGTGCCTTCGCCTGTCAGTCCATGGTGCATGAGACTGAGAGAAGCAGCATGAGAAAGGATACAATTAAATTATATTGTTAAAATTCCTGGAGTAAGAGGCAGGCAGTCTCTCAGGACTCCAGCACACTTGGAAAGAATTTCTTCACTGAAAGAATGGTCAGGCATCGAAACAAGCTGCCCAGGGAATAGTTTACAAAAAGTGTGGATTTGAGGACATGTTTTAGAACCTCGGAAGCTGTGGCCACATCTTTGTGCAGTTGTAGCATCCCACTTACCTGTCAACAGCTATAGCCAGGAGAGCATTGGTCGAAACGTAGAGGGAGACGGTTCGAAGGTAGTTGACTGAGGCACAGAGGACATGGCCGTGCTCCCAGGACAGTTGCCGCACCACGTAGTAGTCCATCTCAAAGGGGCAGCACACGATGGCCACGATGAAATCTGAGATGGCCAGGTTGGCAATCAGTAGGTTGGTTAGGTTTCGCAGCTTCTTGTAGCGGGCGAGAGCAGCAATGAAGATGAAGTTGCCAATGCCACAGACCAGCATGATGCCAACCAGAGCAACCCCGATCACAATCCTGGCTGCAAAGAAGGTGCAGGTTTTGGTCATGTCATCCTCACTGTCCAGTGGCAGGTCATAATCACTGTAAGTGAAATTGAAAGGGAAAGAGAAGTTTCGCAAAGAGGTGAAATCCCCATCATGGAGGTTGTAGATTGCAGCAAAGTTGAGGCGGGCGGTAGCATTTAGGTTGCGTTCAGTTTGCTCCGTGGCCATGTCTGTCTTCTTTTGGCATGTGCAGCTTGGCTGGCCCTTGGTGTTGTGTTAGAGTAGCGCAGTGTGGCAGGGCACGAGAGTGGGAGGTGAGAGACCTTACCCAAAGCTTCCTTCTGAGCAGTGAGTAATCTTGTCTTTGTCCCCAGAAGATTATAGGACAACAGCCTCACTTATCTCCTTCTGTGGGAAAAAAAAGTGGAAAATGTCTCTTGAAAGGAAATGACAGCAAAAGTACTGACCTTGAAGGAAAGAAATAGCCACCTTATTGCCCCACAGCTCTGTTGCTGCATGTGCATGGAAGGAAGAAATACCCTGTGAAGGGATGCTTCTGTTCTCACAAAATAAATGCCTTGAGTTGCTTCATGCATTGGTTGTTACACCAGCAGTTTTATTTACCAACAATGAAATTTTCATCAGGCAGTGAAATGAAAATAAAGAAGGAATGTAAAATCTAGTTTAAACCTCCACTGGCCTGCAAATCCACGGTGCTGTCATCATTGTGCAAGGTAAAAGACACTAAAATGACAACTCAGTGTGCTGAGCACATCTGATGTGCTTTTGGACAAAGTTTGTGCTTTATTCTGGTTGTTTCAGAGTGATTTGGTAGAGGAGAACGAAAAGAGAACTGATGTCCTTGCTTCTAAATACATTTCTTAATGAAGTAAGAGTTGCAAAGACCCAAGAAAATACTAAAGCCAGCACTTCACTTTTGGCAGCCGTTAATTAAATACAGGACAAAATTTTCTGCCAGCATAATCCATTATCACTTCTGTCAAACAGGTGAAGCTCTGCCAATTTGCAGAGACATGAATTTTGTCCCATGAACAAGCTTGTAGAGCTTAGCTGTGAAGGCAAATCTGCCATTCACATGGAAAGTGTTTTTACAGACAGGCTCTTAAGGTGAAAGGGAAAATCTTCCATAAACAAGACAGAGTGCCTTGAATTTTTGATGCTGGGGAGGAGCAGGCTCCCCTCTTTGTACTGCCAGTTGTACCAAATATTAAAAAAGTATTAATTTTTTCCCACACAGAGGGAAAAAAAAAATCTCATCTACTCCTTATTTTTGCTTCTCTGTATCAAAATGCTGAGAGGGCATCTTCCCATGGTCTATCTAGGAATCTTCACGTCAGACTCCTCGTTGTCAGGACAGTCCCACCTCATTCCAGCAGAGGATCGGGGGGCATTACTGCTTTTTCTGCCCTGCAACAGTAAGTCCTCAGGGTGTCAAACGCTACTGAACAATAGCAGTCTTGGCTACAAAGGATAATCTGCGTCATGGAGCTTTTGCTCCCTTCTTTCCCTGGAACCACCCTCAGACCCTGATATACTGACACTTAACAAATATCTGACAGGAACTCTGTTTTACAACTTTGGTCACCACATTGTTTTTCAAACTGAGCATTGCAGAACAGAGTAACAGAAAGCCAAAGCCTGAAACTAAACAGTTCTGACAAGGGACTGCTTTAGGAGACATCTCCACAGCTGCCTGGAAAGGTAAACATTCATTTAAGAGAAGTGCTAAATAAACACTTGGATGCAAAGTCTGTTGGCCAAAGCAAGGGGCAGTATCTGTGTCAGATTTCACTGCTAAATACCAAGAGAGCTATAAAATAAATACAGACAACACAACCATCCACAAACTGACATAACACTATTGGCAAAGCATACCTGCAGTTGGTCTCATCTTCTTGGAGGTCTCAGGCACCCTGCGGAGAGCCGCCAGGTTTCTCCTCTGCACATGTCTTGCTCTTACCGGAGGAGAGAAAGGATAACTGGAAGTAGCCCAAGGACTCCACTGAGCGCTCATTTCCCTCCCACTCAGGTTTGCCCTGTGCTCAGCGGAGGATGGCTCCGCTGTCTCTGTGCCTGCATCTAAAGCCTTTGCTCAGTGGGAGGCACCTTGACGCTGTCCATGCATTTCTGATTTTAAAGAGGCAGCGCGATCTGGAGACAATAGAGCACAGCCCTTTTGGGGTTCCTCTGCCTTAAGCCCTCTGAATGCATGGAATTGGCAGAGTGGCTTTGTTAGCAAGCTTGAACATGGAATATATAAACCCCAGTCTGCCCTTGCCCTTTGGGTTTTGCCTGTGCTGGGCAGCAGCTGCCTGCACCTGATGTGACACAGAAGCAAAATACAAACCTCCCACTGGAAAGGAGGGGGAGGAAGGAGGATGATGTGCTTTCCCAGGGACCTTTCTCTGTGTGTCTCTCTCCGGCTATTGTCTTTAGGACTGCAGCTGCAGTAGCTCCAGAAGAAGGAGGGTCACACAGTGAATAGCCATAAATCAGAGGACCCCTCACAGCTTTCCTTGCCCTCTCAAGGAATTACTCAGTGCAGAAAAGTGGCAGTGAATCCTTAAAGACTTGGCGTCCTTTGTTAATGCTGCCTTCTCACTGCTCTGAAGCACTCACACCTGAGAGAGCAGTTCTCCAGAAGGAAAGGAAATGTGTGGCACATGACTCTCCTCTTCTTCACCTCCAGACTTATTCACTTAGCTGACATTTTCCAAGGTGCATAGTTGGGATACATTACATAGTCCCTAGCAGATGAGACCATCAAAGGCTGTCAGACGTCATGAAGAGTGTAGGAGGTTTGCAGAAAAAAATGGTATGCCATCAATGCACATTCACAGCTTGTGAGCTGGTGGGCACTTAGCTCTGGAAAAAGAAGGTAAGGAAAGAAACCTGTGGGTATAAAATATGTCTGGGATAAAAGATGTCTGTGGCATTCCTTCCAGAAAACTTGAAGATCAGAAAGTCCCCAATGTCTGCACAGAGCGTTAAGAATTTCCCAGTAAATACTTCGCTTGGCTTTGTTTTGAACAGCCAGTGTAATTGGTGAAAATACATTAAGGGATTTTTAATCTCCTGAAAGGGTGCAACCAGATGAACAATGATGAAATCAGAACCAGTTCATCTGTTAAATTCTGTCACAAAAAATATAAATATAGTAAGTATGGAGAGAGAGACAAAGGAAACTGAGTGTGTACATCAGAACCATGTCAAAAAGATCCCTAAAATGGGCCACATAAACCTTAAATGTCCCTGAAGAAAAGATACACTAAAGGGAGTTTTGCATTCAGAATGTTCATGATCTCTTTAAGACTTTATTTAGCTGTCTCACATGAAGTTATCTAGTGAGCTAATAAAGCAATATGATATCCAGATATTTATATTCCTTTAGGCCAAAACCTCATCTGCTGCAGAACTCTCTCTCCCCATTGACTGACTCAAGGCAAGTTCGCATCAGAACCTTGATAACTCCAAGGTTTTTCACTGAACACTGCATGCTCAGTGTGAGCTTCTGTACAGCAGTTCATCTCCTGTGCTCCAAGGAATTGTGCTGTATGTGTCAAGCGATTCTCAGAAAACACCAGTAGCATTGTGAAACAATGTGATTTACTGCTGTGCAAGGCAGTGCTTTGTAGCTGTGGACTGGGAGTCACTGAATAAAGAACAAAACCAGTCCTTGGGCAGAATGGAAGTTCAGGGGTGGACCTAGCGCCTCAATGACTGTCCCAGTACCCTGCCCCACTGCAGCAAGGGCTGGTGTGGTAGTAGTCTAAGGGCTCCAAATCCAAGGGGTATATGCCGGAAGCATATGCACATGATTCTGGTGTACGATTTCTGCAGAGGACTAGGTTTCTCGTTAATAACGTTAACTGGTGATTCCCCAGTGGTGTCACAACACTCAACACAGTCTCACAAGGCAGTTCCTGAGACCAGTGTTACCAGTGTGATAAATTCAGGCTGAGAAAGAAAAGTTGGTACTGAAAACTATCATGTAAAAGATTGTGTTGGTTTTGCACGGCCTGGTTTTTGGTAGTGGGGGAGGCTACAGAGGTGGCTTCCGTGATCAGCTGCTGGAAGCTTCCACCATGTCCAGCAGAGCCAATCCCTGATGTCTCTGAAGATGAACATGCTGCTGGCCAAGGCTGGGCCAATTAGAGATGAGGGTAACGCCTCTGTGATAACTTATTTAAGAAGAAAATCAAAACAAAGAGGGGCACAGGTTTTTTCCTAGCCACAGAAGAGGAGGTGAGAACATGTGAGGGAAACAACATGGAGACACCAAGGTCTCATAGAGAAGGAGGGGGAGGAGGTGTTCCAGGTGCCAGAGTCGAGATTCCTCTGCAGGCCATGGTGGTGACCATGGTGAAGCAGCTGTGCCCCTGCAGCCTATGGGCATCCATGGGGGATGCAGAGATCCACCCGCAGCCCACGGGGATCCACAGGGGATGCAGAGATCCACCCGCAGCCCGTGGGGATCCACAGGGGATGCAGAGATCCACCCGCAGCCCATGGGGACCCATGGGGGATGCAGAGATCCACCTGCAGCCCGTGGGGGAGGTGCTCACGCCAGAGTGGTTGGATGCCTGGAGGAGGCTGTGATCCAGTGGGAGACCCGGTGGAAAGACGGGGGGCCACTGCTTCCAGGCTGGAGCAGCCTGTCCTTGGAGGACTGCACCCCGCGGAAGACTGACCCACGCCGCAGCAGGTTTGGGAGGACTGCTCGTGAGACTGGAGCCATGGAGAAGGAATTGTCTCCTGTGGGAGGGACCCCAGGACTCACAGGGGAAGGACTCCTCTCCCCATGCAGCAGAAGAAAAACTCGGGTGATGACCTGACCAAAACCCCCATGCCCTGTCTCCCTGCACTGTTGGTGAGAAGGAGGGAGAGGCTGGGGGAAGAAAAGGTGTTTTAAGGGCTTGTTTTACTTCTCATTTTCCTCCTCTGATTTTGTTAGTAATAAATTCACTTTGTACTTCTAGGCTGAGCCTGTTTTGCCCTTGGAGTGTGTTTTCTCCCAGTCCTTATCTCAACTCATGAAGCCTTCATCAAATTTTTCCCTCTCCTCTGCCCAACTGTGGCAGGGGAGGGTGAGTGAGCAACTTTCATGGGTGCCTGGCATTTGGCCAGCATCAAACCACGACAAAGATTCACATTCCTGTTTATTTGTTTTGGTCATTAGTATGCTCACAGGTTGAACAGGGAGGTCATTTGGAGGTTGAGTGATGCAAAAACAATTGCAGTGTAAAGTACTTGTTTGGAGACTTTAAAATCATGAAGGTCTAAAACCAGCATTTAGCCTGGGAACAGACCTGAGGACTCTGGCCCTACATTTCAAAACAGCAAACTCACTACCTACTGTCTAGTTTTTCCTAATTGCTAAATAAATTGGACTCTGAGTGTTGTAATGTATGTGAACCCTGACAGTGTGCCCCAGGAATTCATCAAGCTTACTGAAATGTAAACTGTACTAAATTGGATTGGGTAAGAAGAAGCTGGGAAGCAGAATACCAAGACAGCATGGAATAGAAAAAGAAGGACTGTGCGGCACTGGACTAGAAGCAATCATATTTTCTGAAAAGTGGGTGCAGAGCACATGGACAAGACAGAGGGTTGTGTGCAGTGGTTGCAAAATGCATAAGTAGAATGTAATGTAAACAGTAAAGGTCTTCTGCGAAATCGTATTGATTCGTTGTTCAGAAGTTCTGAGCTCCTGCTTCTGAGTGAGGTAATTAAACTTACCTAAGCTTTGCATAAAGTATAGATGGGGTTTTCCAAAGGTTGCTAATATAAATCAGGCAGTGAAGTGGGACAAAGCATCAGACTTATGATTTCCTGGGAAAACAAGCAAACAGATGGTGCAAGCACACATGGATTACAACCATGTGTATTTTTGCTCAGTATTCCCACCAGACATTCAGCTCAGGGGTTTTACTCAATCTGAGAGTCTGTAACTGATACTAATGAACACTACATTTGCCTGCAGAAAGTTAAGTGTATATATATATACTTTTAATACATGGAAATATGCCTTGTGGCACAAGAGGAAAGTGACTTTTAAATAGAGTTTGGCAAAAATATTTGCCACACAGAAGGAATCCCACCCTACTCAGCTGTTCCAATGGTGACTTGGGATGTGGAAATGTCCTGGAAAGGAGTGAGCAGAGAAGAATTTTACTTTATTACTGGATTATGAAACCATATTAGTTTCCTCTTACCACCTTTTTCTGCGTCCTTACTGAGCATGTATCATTTTGTGCCTTGGGAAAAGGCACAAAGCATGTGTAGGAACCGTAGAGCAGGCTGTCAACAACCACAGTGACACTGCCAAGATGGTTGTCAGCACTGCTAGAACAGCAGATGTGGCACTTTCATCCAAAAAGTCTTTCCCTTTCAGAGCAGCACAGGTTTCTGTGGACAACGCCATTCAGGTGGCTCTCACAGCCGAATGACACCAAGATTTAGCTGAGCTGCTCAGAGCTTACTTCATGTGCAAGGTGACCCAGGGGCAATCTACTTTTCCAAGTAGAAGCTCCTTTGTTTTCACTTATCTGCGGGGTTTTTTCCCCACTTTATAATTCTCTATCAGTGTCTATTTCTCATTTTCTTCATCTTTGTTCATCCTTTTGTGATTGTGTAGGAAAATGGTGTTTATTTTGCTCACTTCAGCTTAGCATGCCATTCTGTGAGAAGCACCCCCTGCCCTCAACAACAGTGTATGAAATACGTAGAAATAGCTCTAAGAAGCTTATGTTGTGACTGGCACTTGTCACCCTCACTAGAGAAGCAAAAATGATGGTATTTGAGGCAGGGTGGGAAACAAAGACCAGCCAGACTGTGCATGAGTCTTGATGCCACAGTATATGACATGAATGACCACAAGAAAAACATATCAGTCTTTGAACATTCAACATTTTATTTAATTATTAACTGTTCCTTTGGGTTTTGGGATGTATTTTTTAGGCTTTGTGTGTTTGTTTTTGTTTTTTTTTTTTAATCTGCCTGCCTTAGAGCAAATATCTGTTAGCACAAACCCTTCTCTTGAGCAGAGGCCTCTGAAAAGCAAATGTTAAGAAATCTCAGGATTATCATCTAATCCATACTGCTGTTTCTGGGCTGTGTTACATATATACAAATAATTTATGAAAAATGCTTTCCTGGCCTGATGGCAAAGAAATTTTTTAATGTAGAGCTCATGTCTTCTATATGAAATTATTAAATGTTTCTTAGCTGCACTACACAGAACTAATGGTCCTATTTTAAATTCCTTATTTTACTATCTCTGATCCAGATTTGAAGTCTGCATTTGGCTTCTTCCTCAAGAACAGGTTTATGCAGACCCCATCTTCAAAAGCCTTTGAATTTAGAAACATCCAAAAGGAGCTTAATATCTCATTCAGGCTTGTCACTGCTCTGGATTTTCAGAGATAGTCTTGTTGACTTTGGATTTCACTCAGAGAAACACTTGGTTCATTTTCTCTTTCAGTGAGTGTTATGAGCTTTGGAATGCTTTTGGAAATGAAGCAGCTTTTTACTAGAAGTGTGTCAGTAGGAGATATATCCTTCCAAAAACCTGCCAACTTCTTCGGCGGTCTAAGTAGGAAAAATTGAATGCTGCATTATTAAAAAATTTAAGTGTTATCCATTCCAGCTACAGTCTCAAATTTAAGCTCAATTGTCAGCCCTTTCCTTTGCCATTGCTGTTCTTTGTTACAAACAAAGCCATGTAATTTGTATTATCATCACTTCAGCATCTCCTTTATTCTGCTCTTTGTATTCAGTGATCATTACTTTCTGTTTCTCTGCTGCAGACAGAATCCTGCTCCTTCACATCTCTCCTTTGGAATATTGTGGTGGATCTGCCATTGCTATTTTTCATTGATGATTTGGTATTTCACCATGGCAGGCAGAATGGTTCCAAGATTTTCTCTCTGCAGTTCCCATAACCCCATTTTTACCTAAAAATAACCCTTCTTTTCATTATCTCTACCATCTCAGCATAAATAAACAGTCACTATGAGCATTTTTACCTCCAGCAATGACTCAGAGAGGTCTGGTTGGCTCTGGTGCCTACATGGAGGCAGGTCCAGGTCCTCAGCTTCTCCTGTAGCAAGATATGAAGTATTTAAAACTCATGTCCCATTCTACTGCCTGAGACAGTTTTTGGTGGTTTATTGTAAATTCTTTTATTTCTGCCAAGTTATTTGAGATTTAAAGGGCTGTTGGAGTTCAGTATCAATCTGAGAAAGAGTTTAATATTCTGTGAAAACCTTGTTGCAGGTATTAGATATTGCTGGTTATTTCTGTACACACTTGAATTCTAATTCAACAGAATAATGCTTAATGGTAGTTTCATTGGAAGCTACTCAGAGCATGAAAACACAATCTTGGTGTCAGGATGAGTCATGAAAAGCTGGTGTCACCTTATTTCTAACATTAAAAAAGGCCTTGTGGTACTTCCGATAATGTTGTCAAAAGTGCAGGGCTTGATCAGCTTGCTTCTCATATTTTTGAAGTCTGAGAGTAGCATTGAAGGAACAGGAGATGAAAGGCATGTCCATGCTCCCCAAACTAGGTGGAGATGAAGCAAATCCATGCCAGAAGATGCCCATACATGTTTTGGGCTGGAGTCCGTGTCCCCCCAGGCACTCCAGGGCTGACTGCTGACCATGTGGCTGGCAGTGTGGTGGAACAGGCTCCTGTCCAGGACTCTGTGGAATACAGGTTATTTAGAGTCAAAAGGAGACAGATGCTGGTTTGTCTGAGAGGGACAGCTCAGGGGCATGGATGTCAGAGCCAAGGGCTCAGCATCTCCCTTCTGGTGTGATACATAGACTGAGCTAAATACTTTGGGGCAGGAGTGACAAAGCCCCCACACTGCAAAAGGAACCTCTTTACCGTTTGGTAGTGGTGAGGAGGAAAACCCTTCCTTCTCTCTGCTGGTGGTCACAGTGGCCACACAATTATACCCCCATGTGTTCTTGTCTTTAAAAGTGCAGCCACAAATTCTTGTGTAAAAATCCTTTTTGTTTGATAGTAGGATTGATGAGTAGGACTTGAGAAAATCCTGTCAAAGCTTGACACACCAAAGTGGGGTAACCTTTCTATGGATGTCCACCAGGATGGTGTGCTTGGAGACCCATTGAATAAGGTACAGCTCAAGGGTCCCACCTGAGGGAGGTAAGATTATCCATGCTCTCCTCTTTGTCATATTAGCTGTAATGAAAGACATTTTAGGTGATAATTTACAAAATTTGAGTGCCTTGCTTACTGGGATCACAATGAATTAGCAGTGATGGTTCTTTTCCTGGAATATTTAGAAATTATGTGAACAAATTAGAGGCAATAGGAGAATGTAGCATGGCTACAGCTGTGTGGGAATGGGCATCCCTCAATTCCAGAATTGCAAGTCCTTGAGGAATAAAATGCACGCTAAGTCCCAGCCTTTTCTATGGGACCTACTTAAAATTGTTTCTATTTGGTAGAGACCAAAGTTGGCAGGGAATGGCCTTTATGAAATCAAACCCCATTAATTGTGACCTTCTTAAAAGACCCCCTGTACAGGGGCTATGACACAGTGCCACAAAACTAGCTCAGGAGGAATTAACTGTTCCGCCAAACTCGTATCTCTCAGCGTTGGGGATGTCATGGTTTAACCCCAGCTGGCAACAAAGCGCCATGCAGACACTCACTGCCTGCCCCCTCCCAGTGGGATGGGGAGAAGAATCAGGAAGAAAATAAAAAACCTAGTGGGTTGACATAAGAACAGTTTAATAATGGAAGCAAATTTAAATATAATAATAGCAACAATAACAGCAAGAAGAATAGATAACTAAATCCCAAGAAAAACAGCTGCTCACCACTTGCTGACCAAAGCCCATCCAGTCCTTGAGCAGTGGTCAGCCCCTCCCAGCCAACTTCCCCCAGTTTATGTACTGGGCATGATGCTCTGTGGTATGGAATATCCCTTTGGCCAGTTCTGGTCAGCTGTCCTGGCCATGCTCCCTCACTTGTGCTGCTCCTTGCTGGCTGAGCAGGAGACACTGAGAAGTCCTTGACTCAGGAGAAGCACTGCTCAGCAACAACCAAAATAGTGTGTTATCAACATTATTCTCATCCCAATCCAAAACACAGCTGTGTACCAGCTGCTAAGGTGAAAATGAGCTCTATACCAGCCAAAACCAGGACAAAAGATGAATCAGCCTAGAATACAATCTCCAGAATTTTTTAGAAAGAAATTTAGCTGTTCAGAGGTCATTTGTATCTCTTGACTACTGATCCCAAAGTAAACTGGTAGGAGCTCACTGTGGAAAAAGTCATCACATGGCATGTAATGCACAAAGGCCAGGTGTCATGGTTTAGCATAGTTTGCGTTTTTAGTAAAGCGGGCTTCAGCCACAGAAGTGATTCTCTTGCAAAGAGGTGCTTACAGCTTCCTCTATAACCCAACAGATCCAATCAACTGGCTAGTTTGAAAATTGGCAACTCTTTTAAGCCACTTAAGAAGCTTGACACGCCTCTGTGATCCACATTTAAGAACGAGCAAAGCCCGGGAAAGCTCTCTTGCTTTCGGACAGGTCACTAGGGATTCGCAGCGTGGCCCAGCAGGCCTGGGCCAGGCCCTGCTCGGCACGCCCTGGCCGAGTCGGCCGCGGCACAGCTTGGCTGAAGATCTCGGCCACTTTTGCTTGCTGGACGCCCGGCCCAGCCCCCTCAGTGCAGGCTGGGCCAGCTGGGAGACAGCCACCCCGGAGCCATGCGGCCTTGTTCCATCCGCGGCCCTGCTCCGTGCAGGCGGCCCCGCGGCGCGTCTCGGCCAGGCCGGCCCCCCTCCCTTCCTCCAGTGCAGCCAAAAATTCATCTGAGGCCACTGCCTGGCAAAGATCACGTCACCAACAGTGAGAGGCGAATTCCAGCTGCAAGGCCCGGGCGAGATCAACCCTTTTAGTGCTATAAGATTCCTCCAGAACAGATGAAGCCTGCAGACATCAATACTCTCCTGAGTCAGAGGAAGAGGAAAGGTGAAGGCACGTGAAGAAAACACCACAAAGACACCAAAGTCAGTGAAGACGGAAGAGCTGAAACCCCGAGAGAGGAGAAAGAGGAGATGCTTCAAACTTAGAAGCTGAAATTATGTTGTAAAGTTGCGGTGATGAACTATGATACATCAGAATACCCGTTGTAATTTCATGAAGCATGGGGGGTGGAGCGTTCAAACCGCAATCATGAACAAAACTACCTGTGCTGAAACAAGCAAATGTTGAAGTAGCTGTGATTTGATGATAAGCTTGAACAGAGAGGGATGAAAGTGATGAAGACCCTTGCTCCCAGGGAAGGGGGAGGGCCTCTGTTCCTAGAGCTGAAGATGCTCCCAGAGATAGGTGAAAAGAACCTTTGTTTCTGAGCAGCTCATCCTTAAAATGGTACCCCATTAGCTAAAGATTGAACCCTCAAAAGCAGTTGTGGGGAAAGCTGTAAGTTGAGGGAAGGGACTTTCACATGCGAGCAGAGAACCAACCCGGGTGGCTGTCTTGCTGTAACATTGAAGCCATGAGAGAACTGTTTCTTGTGGAGATGTCTCTATAGCATGAGCAAGAGACACTCCTCTCCCTAAGTGAACTGAAAAAAAAGATTATTATAGCATGGTAAACTGACTGAAAATCTCAAGGGTTGTCTTCTCATGTTGTCAGTGGGAGAAGGGAGAAAGGCGGGGGGAAGAGAAGTGTTCTGAAGGTTTAGTCTGACTTTTTTTTCTTCTTTTAGGTCTGTTAATAAACCTCTTTATATTCTTCTAAGTTTTGTGCCTGCTTTGCTTTCTCCTAATTCTTATCTCACAGAAGGAAAATAAGTAAGTAATGGATATTTTGAACTAAACCACTACATCAGGATAGTGGATCTAATGCTGTTTGTGAACCAGTGCATAACTGACCTGCTGTGAGAGACCCTTTGGGGGTGTTTCTGTCCACATGACTGCAGAGGGAGGCAAGGGAGATCACGCCTTCCAGACTGGGAGTTAGCTCCCATGCTATGGATGCAGCAGGATGGCTTGCTGATGGGCAGCCTGCTCTCTCCCACTATTATGAGCAAACTTTCATTTAAATGAGCTTTAAATTTTAAGACCAAAGTTTTCCCAGAAGAAATATTTAATCTGATCCCAGCTGGCCTTTTAAAATCAAATTCTTTATTAACTGATTTGTTGTTATTAGCCACCAGGAAATGCACTTGTAAAGACACTAGTTAAAAAATTTACAGTTTTCCAGTACCCTAATTTAGGTATTTTTGCTGCAGGGAGTTCACTTGGAAGAGAAAAGGAGGGCATGTGGATACTGAAAAGCTAGAAGAGGAATTTTCCAACTTTCTGCAGCATCCTGTGAAGTTTTCCTTTCTCACGCAAGCTCGCTGAAAACAGTTGGAGGTTTTTGTAAACCAAGACTTCATCTAACACCTGCAAACTTGTTTTCCAGTATTGTTATGGTACATTGGAAAGTTATTTTGAAATGGGTGTTGTAGAGTCTCAACCAATCATTCTGGGAGGTGGTTGATCAAGGAACCAATAATATCATGCCATTCTTGCGAACCGAGTTATAGAAATGGATTTATAATTAATTAAATAAGCCCATTTCTCCTTGGACTTGAATTCTGTGTCGTTCTTCTCGCTGTCCCTGGTACAACAGCAACAGAGGACAGACTGGATATTTGAGTACAATTCAGACGGTTTTTTAGAGGCTCATTTCTCATGCAAATGCTGTCTGAAATCATGTCAGATTATTTTCTATCCAATACCTGATCCATTACCACTGGAGATTTTTACCGTACTATTTTCTTTTGTTGCTTTTGGAGCCAGCTGCATCTTCAAGATCTGTAGCCCCCTGTTGAACCTGAGACAGCCTTTAAGGAAAGATGATGACAAGTCACCCCCTCCCTAGTACACAGGGACATTATGAAATGTTCTTTCTGCCAAGGCAAATGGATTTTCCTGAGCTTTCTGTATTGGTTTCCTGGACAAAAGAACATTTTTTGCTTGTGTTTTTGTTCTGTTTGGGTGATTAAGAGGTCGTTTGCTAAAGCCCACAGAAAACTACCCCATGTGTAAATTTATTTCAGCCCACTTAGTGAGAAAGGTACCAACATGATGGTGTGAAACGCTGTGTGAAGGAGATCTGTGGGATACAAGGAGCCTGCTTGTGTCCCCACCTAAGAAAGGGCAATTTCAAAACATGCTCTGAAAGTCAAAGAACCAGTGCTACCCAGAAGACTTCAAGTGTCTGGCAGTTTTTTACAGTAAGACTTGGCATCCTTCAGCTCCTGTATACCTGACTAAAGTGATTTAAGTCAGGAAATTTAACACCAGGCAGATGGAAGTGCGCCAAGTCGGCTCCCTGGAATGGAAGCTCCTCCTCAGCTGTATGGAAGCTTCTCCTCAGCTGTATTTGTACCAGCCCCAGGAAAGTATTTAGATACAGCTGGCAAGGCAGCAGGAGATGACAAGAAAATACTGAGAACCCTCAGCTCTACTAATAACAGGTCCTAAAACCAGTGCCACTTCTTATTCTTTAGGTCTGTTCAGAACAAAGCCACCCTATGATAATGTTGACCTGCTGCTTTTGAAAGAACATCTCCTGGTGCTGGTGGGGTGGTCTAAGGCTTGAGCCTTGACACTGACAGGCAAGAGTTTGAAACAAATTCTGCAATTAAAATGACAGGCAGCAGAAATTGCCAGTCATTAAAACTGGTGGTTTTTGCTTTGTAAAGGTAAACTATTGAAAAAGATTAAAAATTAATCACATTGATTGGATGGTCTGGGATCACTCAGAGATGATAAACTTCTCTAGAACTCACACTGGCAGATAAAAGAGGCACCATTAAGATGGCTGGGGTAGAGGGAGGTGGAAAGGGGCTCTTCTGTTTGAAGCACTCATGATGTTTGTCGTGGTTAAATTTATATTATGGAGTGATGTATTTGAAACCACATTGAAGCTCTCACTGTCTGTCAATGCCAGTGTCACACAGTGCCCATCACAGGAAGAGACAAGATCTGTCTTAAAAAAGAAAATTGGTGTTTTAGAATTTAGAGAAAATTCATTTCTACTCTTTTCCAGCAAATACCAAGCAATGGATTTCAAGAGTGATTCAGATGTTCTGTATGTGACCAAATACCTAAACAGTAAAAAACTCCAAACCCTTGAATTTCCTGTAAGTTTTTGCAAGTTGTCAATACTGGATCCAACATTTAAATCTATTTCCTAAAGGTCAAATTTTACTTTTTAGGTGATAATACCACTTAGTTCCTGATAGATCATTTCAGTGAATTGGATGGAACTGTATATAAATGACTGAAGACTTCCACACCTCCAATATGTATCAAATGTGAATTTCCAGCCCTGCTTTAGAATCTCTCTCTTCCTCCTTTGGATGGATCTGAGTTTTTGTCTAGCAAACCACCCTTGCTAAAACAGTTGCTTTGAGAAGTGTGCTTCAAAAAGGTGGATTTTATTTGAATTCCATTGTCTGCGGGCTCAAGAAAATTTCAGGTATTTCTTAGTTCCTAAGCAGTTTCTTGTGCTCTCTGGTCTGATGTCTATGATGATAAGCCGACGTGAAGTCACATGTATATGCTGGGCTTAGGAATAGTATTAAAATAGGCAGGTAACAAAACTCTCTGATGGAAGAATTGTGATGCTTGGAAATTAATAGTTACTCTCAAGATAGACGTAACAAAAAACATGATTAAATCTCAAAGGAAGCTCAGTAATACACAATTACTTGATGTTATTGTAATCTGGCATGTAATTTTGCTATGAGGCAAAAATTCCTCCCAAATAAATTCCAAAGTCTGCACAACAAGGAGAGGAAGTTTAGAAAAATCTGCTACTCTGTGGCTTGATGTATGAATCCAGTATCTGGTTAAGGGCACGGAACAGAGGCTCAGATGGCCATGCTGTTAGTTCTGCCATTAGTATTAGAATTTAAAGGTTGCAGAAATTGTATTTTCGATAATCTCTGGGTTCTCATATGTAAAGTTTGGGACTGGAATTAAAAGAAGTCTTTTTTGTTCACTTAGCTATTGACTTAGTGGGTAACTGTGGTTTAACTTACACATTTCGCTGCCTTCTCATTTTAAAATGCATGGATCATTCCAGTGGTGGTAATATTTAAGACTGAGAGGTTTACAAGTTCAGGGTTTAGAGAGTAACTGAGCCTGACCAGTTTGCATTGGGAAGGCAGTAGTAGCCGCAATAATGTGGAACCTCAGGTAATTGCATTACAAGTCTGTGGCTAGTGGAGGAAAATAAGGGAGGTCTGAGCAACCCTTGGTCTGGTGTGAGTGCAAATGGTAAGTGGTTGACTTCCATTACCCACAGGACACAAGAGATGAGCTGGGAAGCAGTGTAAGTGAAACAAGGTCAAATTTGTCAATGCCTCGGAGACCAACATTCAAATAAAGTTTCTGGATTGGAATATCACGGTTTTGGATCTGGAATATCAGAGAAGGAGGTATCAGTTTTGGATGATATGCTGAATCAGGCAAACACTGATCAACACAGGAATCTGTTGGTAAGTTCTTAGTTTGGCAAATGCTGCATCGTAGCAGGAAGCAAGCATTGATGATTTAACATTTATTTTCTAATAGTTTGGCCCCACAGCAGGTGGTGAAGGGAAGGGGAGGGGAAACCACGTGAGGAGCAGCTGAGGTCACTTGTTCAGCTTGGAGGAGACTGAGGGGAGACGTCATTGCAGTCTACAACTTCCTTGTGAGGGGAAGGCACCAATCTCTTTTCTGTGGTGTCCAGTGACAGGGCCTGAGGGAATGGCCTGAAGTTGTGTCAGGAGCAATTTAGGTTGGATATCAGGAATAGGTTTTTCATTCAGAGGGTGGTTGGGCACTGGAACAAGTTCCCCAGGGAAGTGGTCACAGCACCAAGCCTGACAGAGTTGAAAAAAGCATTTGGGCAACAATCTCAGGCATATGGTGTGATTGTTGGGGCTGACCTGTGCAGGGCCAGGAGTTGGGACTTTGATAATCCTTGTGGGTCCTTTCCAACTCAGGCTATTCTATGATTGTATGATTCTAAATGTTTCAGGTACTTTTCCTTCTAAAATTATTTTGCCTGGGATGATAACACACAGTATTCTGTCCCTGAGATCAAGTTCAGTTCCGACAATATGCAGAAGCAACTGCTTTTGCTTTTGAAAGATTGTGGAAGGAAATTTGCAGAAGCTGTTTTCTTTAAGTTCTTAATGGCCCTTCAAAGCTTCAAATTATATTTTTCTATTGAAATAGCCCTCAAAAGAGATTTCTTTACGGAAATGATCAGTGGCCTCTGCAATCAGCCTGAATGAGCTGTGAAGCAATGACAGGATACTTGTAGAAGAAACATTGTTCAATCCCTGGTAGCATGACAAATTGCTGAGATTCTCTGATGTAAATGCCAATGATTTGACAACACATTTCTAGAACTATTATAGGAGAAAACAACTACTGTGTGAATTAAATGCAGGGCTGAATATGTCGCACAAGGACATACTGATCTAGAAGAGTATTGTTCAATTGTATTTGCCATATATAAGATAATCTTGCCCCACGCAACCCCCCCCCCCCCCAATTATTCTTTATGAAAACAGTATTCACATGGAGCTTTTTAAAATATTATGGAAATCAAATTACTTGTCTGCAAAAGAGCTATAGGAATTTGGCTGACAGGAGAACTACAGTTGGCCTCAGGAGAAAACTGAGCAAATAGGAGCTAGTGAGTGGGGGCAGATTTTGCTCTGAATTTTACACTTGTCTGAGTTTGAGAGACAATTTAAAAGAGGACACTCTGGAGTGTCGTCTCCTCTACAGGGTTCCAGTAATCCCTTTCCACCAATAGGAAAGGAATATCAATAGATGAAAGTGAAAAAAACCACAACGATTTATTAAGAAACAGGATGCCCACAAGACAAGGGGAAAAAAAAGTTAAATAACCATTAGATATTAAACTGTAAGACCTTACCCCACGTGCACACACTGGGACAAAAGACCCAAAAACCAGAGAAATGACTGCTCATGACACGCAGTACAAGATGGCGCTGGCTTTTCTCTCAGGAAAAGAAAAACAACCAGGGGCTTTCATGAAGCAGATGAAAGCCCGGTGGCTTGTTGTAGTGGATTCAGTTTGTAACCGGGAAGAAACACCAATTTAGTGTAGTGGTTTGGTCCAAAATACTCTTTACTATTTACCTTCTGTGAGATAAGAATTAGGAGAAAGCAAAGCAGGCACAAAACTTAAAAGAACATAAAGAAGTTTATTAACAGACCTAAAAGAAGGGAAAAAAACCCAAAGTCATACCACACTTTCAGAACTCTTCTCCTCCCCCACCTTTCTCCCTTCTCCCACTGTAAAAAGACAACCCTTGAGATGTTCAGTCTGTTTACCACTTCCATAATAACCTTGTTCAGTTCATTTAGGGAGAGGAATCTCTCTTGCTCATGCTATGGAGACATCTCCACAAGCAGTTCTCTCATGGCTTCAAGTATCACAAGACAGCCGCCTGTTTTGGTTCTCTGCTCGCATGTGAGAGTCCCTTCCCTTGACTTACAGCTGTTCCCACAACTACTTTCGAGGGTCCTATCTTGAGCTACTGGGGTACTATTTTAAGGTTGAGCTGTTCAGAAAAAAGTTCTCTTCACCCATCTCTGGGAGCATTTTCATCTCTAAGAATAGAGGCCCTCCCCCTTCCCTGGGAGCAAAGGGTCCTCCTCATCTTCATCTCTAGGACTATCTCTGGAAGCATCTCTAGGAACTGAGGTCTTCTCCTTCCAATTTGGAGCAAGAGTCCTCATTGCTTCCATCTCTCCCTGTTCAAATTTCTCATCAAATTACAGCTGCTTCAGCATTTGCTTATTCCAGCACAGGTGCTTTTGCTCACAAGTACAGCTTGAATGCTCCACCCCCCATGCTTTCATGAAATTACAATGGGTACTCTGATATAGCATAGTCTATCACCACCATAGCTTTACAACAGAATTTCAGCTTTTAAGCATCTCCTCTTTCTCCTCCCTCAGGATTTCAGCACTTCACAGCACTAAAAGGGTTAATCTCACCTAGGCCTTGCAGCTGGAATTTTGCTTATTGCTTTTGGTCACATGATCTTTGCTGGACAGCGGGGCAGCTTCAGCTGAATCTTCAGCCGCACTGGAGGGGGGGGGCCACATCGTCTGCACGTAGCAGGGCTGTGGGAGGGCCATGGGTGGAACAGGGCCCATCGACTCCAGGATGGCTGTGGCCCGGCCTGGCCCAGCCGGGCCCTGTACGGGCCCTGCAGCTACTTGTCCCAGCGCCGGAAACGAGAAAGACCTCCCCCGGCCTTTGTCCATTCTTAAATGTCAACCACAGAGACGGTCAAAATTTTAAGTGCCTTAAAAAATTGTCAATATTCAAACTAGCCAGTTGATAGGTTCTGTCAGGTCATAGAGGAGCTGTAAGCACCTCTTTGCAAGAACATCATTTCCGGGACTATTCCTGCCTGCTAGATCTTCTCTCCTCCTCCGTATGGCTGCGGGACACAGTAATATACCCTAAGGTATTTTTTTTTTTTAGTAATACACTACTGTTGCAGTGGGGATACTGCAACATGCATATATCAAACCAGGAGTCCCGTGGAAAGGAAATATATATGGACAGACAGATTCTTGATAGCTGTTTCAGAGATGTTTATTTCTCCAGCCGCATGGCCGGGGCTCTGCCGAGGAACTGTTCCAGTCACGGGACCAAGGGTCCTTCTGCCCGCGCAGGGAACACAAACCAACCAATGGGAACGAGGCTGAGCAGGGACAGGGAAACCCCGTGTCTGTCCCCTCAGGGCCCCTCTCCCAGGGCTACACAGTGGGGAGAGGAGACCCCAACACACTACCATAGTAACTCACACCAAGATTACACTTCATATTCATTTACTCACTATCAGAAAAATGCCTTTCCAAAATGTGTTGCTGTGCTTTCACATTTCAGACCTTAATTCTTTGTTGGGCTTTCTTTTCCTTTGGGGAAAAAGTACTGACAGCAAATTATTTATATTCAGGGGGGAGAAAAAAAAGCAAGCTGTGCGCTTCAGTGTTTCATCTTACGCTTTTTATCAGGAGAAGAACTTAAGCTAAAAACATTTTCAGCAGCCATTCAGTCAATTAAAAAATCTAAATGCAGAATGGCACCTGTTGTTAGTTTGTGCCTCTGGATGTCAAACAAGCAAAATTATAGGTGATTGTAAAAGGCTTCATTGGAGCCAGGCAGCCAAAAAAACTGAACACATGGAAGAAAAACAGTCATCTGCTTTTGTCGGAAGCAGGTGAAGTTGTTTAACCATCACTAATATGAAAGGGTGATTTGTCAGCAGGCAAATTGCACAGGAGATCAATGTGGACAATTGAAATTTTTGTGTATGAGGGAAATGGGACAGACTACAGATCAGGCTGAAGACCCAGAATCCCATGGAGGAAGATGACCTGCAACAGAAGTTTTCTTAATTTAAAACTTCTGGTGACTTTGCAAGTTGCATCAGAAAAGATGCTTTGCTCCTACAGTGCCCATAGCTCTGTCACAGGGATGGTGTCTGATGGGCCCAAATGTAATGACTGGATGGTCCAATGACAAGATGCTGATTATAGCTTTTAGTCATGTGGGTTTCTGCCAAGCTCCAAAATGTCAGACAAACTGTTTGGGGCACCTAACAACATTTGCCTCTTCTCCACGAGTTATTCCAAGACTTAGAAATAACTAGAGAACAAAAGTATCTGGACCTGCCACTCCACTTGCAGTGCCCTATCCAGCTGGTTTGTAGGGGGGCATTAAAGCAGCTGGATCCCATTTGTCCTAGCACCCTCAGTGCATTTACTCCTGCTGGCAGGGATGGTGAACACTTCCCTAGCAGAGAACAGCAGCATTCTGTCCTCAGCTGCTGCTGCTATTCCTTGAGCAAAATTAACAGAGCGCAGGCATAGGGAGAACCAGCCTCTAGAGTTGTATTTGCAGAATTAATTTGCAAGATAAGTCAGGAAATTTATAGGATTGCTCCAACGCTTTGAGGAGAGATTAAGAAAATCCCTGTAATGTTAAAGCAAGTTACAATTCTTTCCAAGGGCAAAGGGATTCTTACAGTCCCTATGTGTGTACCCTTTAAAATTAAGATAATATTGGTAGATAATGGTATTTAACACCTCATCACCATTTTAGTCTTTTAAAATACTTCTCTCCAATCTATATTACATTCAGAACTGCAGATTCTGAGATTAATACACTTTGAACATGCAGCAGTGATTAGGAATACGGTAGGAGAGCCTGGTTGATAGATCTTCAGCACAGTAAACACCCCCCTTATTCCCATACCTCTATATCAACTCTATCAACCATTTGACAGTGGACACAAAAGAGTGGTGCTGAAGATGGTGGCAAGCATCAGCACTTTATTGCAAAAACCTGGCCTTTTAAAGCACTTAGCCAGTTACCTGTTTACATAGTTTTAAAGCATAACAAGCATAATTCAATCACCCACCATACACCACGATGTGAGCACACGATGGTCACGAAGCATGTTTTTCTACCCCTAATTCAGCTGAGTCATTATCCAGAATCCTTTTCTACTTAGCCAAAGTAACAGAAATAGACCATGATTTTACAAAGACAACAAGGCCTTAATTTTATAAGGTTTTACCTATATGCCACATACCACCACTGGATTCCCAGAGGAGAAGAGCTCGCAATAACCACCACTGGACCTCCAGAGAAGGACCAGACCTTTCTACAGGATCACTGCTTCAACAGGACCATGTCCATCACTCCAATCGGACTGCTGCCACCACCCTGACCAACAGGGTGTTAGGTCGTATTCTGATTCTGTTGGTATAAGCCACTGTTTCTGTGCTATTGCCTTTATTGTAATTTTTTCTATTAAATTGTCATTCTGACTTGGAATCTCTCACAACATATTTGTGTGGAGTTAATTCCTCCTGCTGGTTTGCCTTCAAACCAGTACATGGGGATAAACAGAAAATATGATTTGTGCTCTTTTGATAGCATGATTATTTTCATGAAGTGCTTTCTATACTGTTTAGACACCTGGCTGGCCTGTGATGACCATGTGTTCTGGTTGTGACTGTGGTGTTCTTACTGGCATCTGGCTATGTAGCTGTGTTCTTTCCTCCTGGCTGAAAAGCTTGCTGCTCTCATCCCTGCCTCAGCTTCATCAGCACAGTTGTGCTGCAGTTCACTTCAGGCTACACTTGGAACCATTTAAAGGTAAATCTTGACAGAGAATATGGCTGTACTTAACACTTTGTCAGACTGGAAGAACTCTGTCATGTTGACTGAATTGATGCTGACTAGTTCCAGATGGCTGTTCCAGGTGTCTTTACCTGTATTTGCATTTAGACATTGCTCCCTTTCTGGCCTGAGAGTCCAATTTGAGTAGATACTCCCTTCATTTTTAAGAGAAATGCCACTGGAAGGGAAAGCTCCATGAAGCTCCATACTTTTGAGTTTGGCATTTACTCCCATAGCGCAGCAGTCCACTTAGCCTAATTAGTCACTCAGCAGAGCTGTGGGTGGAAGCACCACCAATTTTTTGAGATTCAGTCTATACAAGAACAGACATTACCACAGTACATGTATAGCTCTGATGGCCCTGGTCACCTCTGCATTTTTGCATTAAATGATGGATAATTTTGCTGCAGTTGTCCTTTCACCAAAGTATGAGCAGGTTAAGACTGTGCCATGAGCACACAACTGCAGAGAAAGTGAAGTTTAGCATTGAGAAATTGTGGAAAAAGTGCCCCATGGAGTCTTTTGAAACCAATGCCAATCTTCTCCAGTTTGAAAACAGCAGGACTTCTTTGCAGGGAAGTGTCCATTATGTCAGGAAAGCTACTACAAAAAGGAAGCCAGGTATGCAAGTTATATGTTTCCATATAGTTTCAGTTCTTTCACATTGGCTGTAATGTGTTGGAGTCTGTCTGAAAGTGCCGTTCCAGATCATTTCCATTTAATGTCTTCTGCTAGAAGTGAAAGAAGTAGGAGCAGAACCTCCTTGGGAGCAGAAGGCTTTCTGGAGCTCCCAGCTATGCCGAGGCCATGTGTGTTCCCACATGCTTTCCCGGGGTCAATGCTTGCCCTCCCTCATCTCTCCTGGGGGTCCCGTGTTCATGACATCCCCGTGAGGAAATTCTGGGTCCTTTGGCTGTGTGAGATGAGGCATTATGTGGGATGTTTGAATGCGCTGTTGTTTTTCACTGTGAATCTAAAAAACATAACTTTTATCCCTGTGTGGTGCCTATGCCAGTCTTCATAAAAGGCCTCAGTCATCTTCCTTAGCAAAAATGTGTAATTTGCTGCCATTTAATTACACCTTTTGTAATATACTGAGGGTGGTACTGCTTTAATCTGTGAAAATGCCACTTTGGAAAGTGCATGTCAATGGATGAACTCGCTGAACTTCTATTTCTCTGAAATCTCTTTTAGAACCTATTTTAAACCTGATCTAGTGGATTATTTGTGAATGGTGTATTTCAGTTTCTGAGGGCCTGGTGCTGTGAATCCATTCCCTGTCTTTTCATTCTGCCTCCACATGAGTGCTCTCAGGGAGTGTTCACATAATCCATACAGCCATTTCATGTAGGATGGATCTTGGACTATCTTGTGAGTTTTGTTAAATATAAGATAAACTACTCAGCCTCTGGCTTTGGCTTTCCATTCAGTAATGCACTGCATATACTAAACATGCCACTGCTTTGAGTTTACTCGGGCACCAGTAATACCTCTGGTAACATTAAAGTAGTACAATTAGTCTAAAATTTACATTGTTTACTCCTGCTGTAAAAAAAAAAGACAGTGCTTCATCTCTCTGATAGTCTGATCTCTGTATTTGCTACCTCTCAAATGCTTGCAAAAGTGTGTCAAGGTTTTTTTCAAAACTTAATCAGAGGAAACATTTTCCTTTCTATTTCCTTTTAGAGAAACATCTGTTTAGTGTCTTAGAGCAGCTGCCCTCATAGATTACTAGATAGTCAATCAAAGCTGAGGCTAATATTTCAAATCCAGCTGGTTTTGGCAGCAAATGCTAGTGGGTCACTAAATGCACTTAGCCTGGCTTTCATATGCCTTAAAGCAGTCATCTTTGATTGTGGAGGAAACAGTTTTCAAGTTTGCATTTACCTTGTCTTTATCTTTGCTCTTGCTTAGACGTTTGAGCTCTTGGAGATTTGCAGTGTGCTCACAAACTGCCCAGCTGTTTGCAGTGTGCAAGGTGGAGAAAGAGGGATAAATCTTCAAGTGATGTAAAACTGCTGTTGATTTGTTCAGTTTGCAAAGCTAAACAGTAAGCTGTCCACTCTTACCAAAATATATGACTTTTACTAGTGCTAGGTTTTTGTAGGGGATTTCTGGAAATATGAACAGTGGCATAGGATTCTGGTTTTCCCCTGTGGTTCAGGATTTTTCACACTAAAACACGGTGTCTTTTAGTTAGAGATGTGTCACTTTAGTGCAGCAAAGTCTATTTAATGGAATAAAACTTCAGCTTGTTAGCAAGGAGAGTATAGGCTGGGCTTCATCATGCACTAGTTTCCAGCCTTTGGGAGTGGTGAGACTTAGCCTGGTCACCTTTTACCTAGGCTTTTGGAGGTGCTAGGTTAACACTTCTGTTGCTGTGCAGAAATGTTCTCCATCATCTGCTGGGGAAAAAAACCCAATAGTGTGACAATCTGCCTTGGTTTTCCATGTTTTTGTAGCTTTGCCTTGCTGTATTGCTAAAAATTCTTCCTGATCTTGTTCCTGTACAGCTAAATGCATAGCCTGAAAGCCAGAGATAACAGTACAAATCCTTTCTGGCTTTTCTGCATCTGTGATACAAAATGTTATGTTCAACTGGTAACGCTTCAAATTATGAGAGTGAGAAGCTGTAAAATAGATCCTTGATAATGCATGTGTGTGAATTTAATGGCTATGAATAGATTAACCTTGATCCAAAAGGGGTGACAGCCTTGTCTTGATTTGTAACAAGTAGTTATGTTACCAAAGAGATATTTGCTTTGAACATTCTCCTTTATAGATGTTTTGTATCACATTAGGTGCTGTACTACTCATAGAAAAATTATCAGGATTTCTCTGTGTAAACATCAAGTAACCTCCAAAACAGATAGTTGGCTCTATTTACGTCTCAGTATTTATCTCACACAGGAATATCTTATATAGGTGTTTGATAACTGCTCACTGTTTATTTCCCTGAATACAGGGAAGCTGTACCAATTCAGAAGGCAGTTTTATATATTCAGGGCAATTAAGTTGTGTTAGCACTGTTCTGACCTGGGTGTGAAGAAATCTTACATGGAAATTCTAACTCCTTGATTACCCAAAATACTGTAGCTACACAAGCAGTATAAAGTTAGAGGGATTATATTTGTTAGAAACAAATATTCATGGAAGAGAGCATTGAAACCAGACATAAGCACTAGACAGCAGATCTGTTAACACTGAGCTTTGCAAGTGTCAGAAGGCATCTGACTGTACTAGTGCTGCATGGCAGCTTGGATGCTCAGTGACCTCTAGTTTTAAGTGGATTTACAATTTTAGAGGCTAAAATCAATTCACTGGACTAAATAGGCTATACTTTGAAACAAAATGTTATTGCCTGTCTTGCCGTATCTTTACAATTGGAAACTGCTTATAGCTTCCACATCCTCATGCCCTTTTCTTTAAATCCTGCATCAATGGGAAAATATCTTGGGCTCTTGGGATAAGAGATGAGATGCTGTTATTAATATCTCTTAATAGCCGTATTTTCAAAGCTCTCGTTTGTTGAAGTTCAGTGAAGGGCCAATTGCTTTTAAATAGTAGGAAACAATTAGAAATACAATCTTTATTAAAATAAATAACTGGTGATAGATAAATTTAGTGTTCTGTTCTTACACCCTAAATTTATAATACAGATTTTACAGCCTTGCTCAAATTGAAAGGACGAAGTAGCATGATTGGAGTTTAGCTTTTCATATTGTTCCATGTTACCTGAAAATAAAATCAAAGATCAAGCCTGTAATTTTATATCATTTGAGTTACTGACTGCACTTCAGACAAGCTCTCATTGCAATTTCCATCCCTTCCGAACAGCATATTCCTTGGCAAGAGGAGTTTGAAGCTGCTGATTAGGTTTGAAACTTGGGTTTCTGCCACCAAATAGATTCAGGAGGGCTGAAATTCTGTGCCTGCTCACTCCTACAGGATGTAGGGAGGAGCAGGAATGGAATAGCTGGGAAGCTGGATTGTGATTTTGCCCCCAGATTTTCCTAAATGCTTTTAAGGATTGGCATGTCAGAGGCTTGTATTTGTGAGTCTGTTGCTGGAAGGTTGTTAAGGAGAAGTGCATCCCTCAGTTTCCTGGAAGAGTCCCAGTAACACTCCTTTCTAAGTCCTAAATTCTCTTAGCCAGAGTCCATCTGGCAGGAAGGCAAAGGATTTCTGGTACACCAGTGTTATCTCAACACTGTACTGGAAACATAGCTGAGTTACTTTTTAACAGTCTCTGAAATAAGGTCTTTGTACCTAAGTTCTCCTTATCCGTTCTCCAACACAGCTTCCTAAGGATGGCTGGCCAGTATTTGTATTTGAATAGCTTAATGCTCATGATCTTACTGGTTGTTAGTTGTAGATCTATATATCCCCAGCTTTTTTTCTCTTCCCTATCTGCCTTGCAGTTGGCACCTTCTCTACCAGAGAAGTAGTCTCAGATCAGGATTTGTGCTGCAGAGATGCAGTACAGAAAACTGAATTAACTTCAACACTTCTCCCTCTGCAGCCCTCTGGAGACCTGCCTGGCAGGGGTTGAATTCAACACAGAAACAGCAAGTGACAGCCCTGGGTGATGCCTAATGATTTTTGCCTTTTTTTTCTTTTCTGTATTTTCTGTATTCTTTACACATATATTTGTAGCTTTGTAGCCTATTACTGCATTTGTAGCTAGTTTTCCCAGTACTTTTTCATGCCCTGATAGGCAGAAAGACAAAACATATTCCAAAGCCCCTCTCCTATCTTGGTTCTCCTTAGAAACCAAGACCAAAAACCAGCTCTTCAAGATACATTTTCATCAACAACATTTAGGCCTATCTGAGGGGGGAGGATTTAGAAGGGGCTTGGACTGGGGTGAGGGGAATTGCATCACCGCGTCTCCTAATTGGTATTTTTGTCAAATATGCTGGTTTGCTAAACGTATAAAACTGTATTCACCCCTGTGGGGGTGGGCTTTTTGGACATTTTCTATATCTGCCCCTGGAGGCCTCCAGTAAAGACCAGGCTTTACATTACCTCCTATACTAATATTATCTTGAAAGTGTCTGTTGTTTCGTTTACAGGTTCTTAAGGCATCATGGGTATTGTGGTTGTTGGGCACCAGCACTCAGGGCAGGCTTCAGTTTTCTGAGCCTTCTTGTTTTCTTTGGAAAACAGGTTTATCTGAGATATAAAAGAGAATACTGGAGCTTAGCCAGATCTTTAGACACAAAGGGCACAAGTCTTCCTTATTCTGCAGTTATTTAAGAAGGTTTGGGGTTTACTGGTAATGCAGGTGAGTTTCAGAACATCACTTTTCAGTAGCACTTGTACTGCCAGTGACTCTTTCATACATCAGAACAGCAGGAAAGAAGTTCTCTGTCTATGGTAATGCTTCAGCTACAAACTAGAGATGAAATAAAACTGCAGGCAGGCTGCATGTTAGAAGGGTTATTTATACGAACAGCTTTGATAGTACTTTAGAATGTGCTTTTCTTCTGATGTGGAAAATTGCAAAGGATGTGCAGATGGGAACTTTTCACAGCTGGATGTAGGCACAGCACACTCTGTTAGTATTTCTGGCCTCTATGCAGCCTGCAGGACAGCTCCTGTGCCCATGGGCAGGGCACAGCTGCAGTTTTGACTGGCTGACATGCCCTACAGTAGGAATGGGGGGAATCCCAGCATCCTGGCCTAGGAATGACATGGGCACTTGTGAGGTGGCATCTGCACAGGCTCTGTGAGCCTCTCCTAAGCCATTTCCACTTGGCTGGGCATAGCAAACAAACATCTCAGGCTCTAAAGCACCAGTTTTGTGATAAAAATCATGAAAATAAGGAGAAGTTTGTTCTCTTGTCGACTGTGCATTTGTCTGGTTGCAAGCAAATATATTTTCACCATTCATTTGTTCTGCTGTTTTATAATCAAGATGTTCTTTGAAGCCCACTGATCTGGATTGCTTGTGTCTTAGGCATGGGAAGCCCTGCAAATTATTACCTGGCTTTGAAACTGAAAGAGTAATAAATTTATGAAAAAAGTTCTTGTGATCTAAGATAGTTAATGTTGGAGCAGATGTGATTCACGAGTATTCCCATTTTTCTGCTAGACTCTGTGAATTTAACTGGGATATGGCTGAAAGAGGTGGTAATTCAACCTTTAAATAACTTTCTTAATAACACCTTTTCCACACTTGGCTTCTCTGGCTCTTATATTCACTAGTGCGGTTACTGCTGATGGGATTGTGAGGTGTGAGGAGAAATCTGGCTATTTGAGGGAGCAGCAGTAGTCTGAGAAGAAGGCGAAGGTGGCATCCACATTGGCATTATAATTGTGAATGCGTGAGTGCCGTTGGAGTAGCAGAACACCTACCTCACAGGCATTGCATCGATGGTTTCTTCTGTCTTTCCCTTACTGTCAAAGCTCCCAGGCATTGGCCTCTGTTTTGGCATTTTTAACTGGATGACATTTCCAACTTCTGCCAAGTGTATGCTCTGCAAAACTTGTGAAAAGTGAATTGCTGTGGTCAGTTTCCTGCTAAAATAAATGATCCTGTGGCTGTAGAAATGTGAGGTTTTAGTCAGTGAAGAAATATGTATAGCAATGAAAACCATGATAATTTAGAATTCTTATGTTTCAGAAATAATTTTGCCCTGATCAGATAAAAATTCAATTATTCAGTCGTAAGTTTAAAATAAACAAAATAAAATCCATGCTGGCTGCACAGTCCAAATTGGACTTCTCAGATAATTATTCTGAAAATTGTCTAAAAAGTCTAAGAGCTGAAGGCTTCTGACTAGAATATACTTAATTATATAAAGATGCATTATTTAGTAGATACTCTAAGAGTTTATTTGCCACCTTTCTTGTCTCCAAAGAATTGTGCAGAAAAGACGATTTAGTATCCAATATTTACTCCTTTTTAATCCATACAGATGTTGTATATTGGAGGTGAATAATTTGTTTTCATACAGGAAACACCTAAAATGAATGGTAATGTGTCTTTGTTTTTCCCAGGGAGGCTGAATCTCAGCACTTCCTATTTACCCAGCCCACTCTCTTGTAATGATCTGATTGCTTTTATCACTTGTGATTGTCACAAAGGGCACAGATATGAATGACTATAACCTGTGCATTTGGAAAAGATATCTGTTTATCTCTGAGGTCAGAACAGCCACTTAAATTTTCAGATAATCTGATATTCAGAAGCAGAAAGCCTTGAAATTATGTCTGTGCCAGACTAATTGGCATTTGTCTTTTGAGATTTGTATACACTGTGGACGCAAGCACTGAGAGGAAGAGCTGTTTAATGAGGGAGACTGCGAGGAATTTTGAGTTTCCTGTGAGTTCTCTTCTTCCTAGGGGAAGGGAAAGAAAAAAAATCAACTTTTCAAATATACCTTTAAACAACTGAAATCTTGAGCTTTCATACTTGTGTTTAGGACTCTTTCATGGGTGTTGCAGGGGTCATATGAGTAGCTTTCCCTGGAACAGAACTAGAAATACACCTGCTGAAATGCTCCAAGTTGCTAGAATGACATTGTGCCTCACAGATTGTTGTCAGTCAGATCCTGTGCACTGATGAGCCTCTTCTGCAAAGCACAGAACACTCTCCATGGACCCTGACTTTGACAAACAAGACATTTCAGGTCTTGCCCATAGGAAGTTCAGACATGAGGATTTTCTAAGCAGCACCATCTGCCATGCTGCACATTTGGTCTTAAAAGCAATTTTCTTTTTTCTTAGTTAGCATGAGAGCTAAGAAAGTATTCTCAGCCCTGAAGAAACCCTTCTTCCTAGGAATGCCTTTCCTGTGCTAGGAAAATTCAGTGGCACAACATAACTCTTGGTGACTTTCTAATCATTAGCAAAATTTTGATTTTAAAACTGAGTATTTTTGGTGTTACAGACAATTTATTTATTTTTTAAAAATTATTCCCACAGTAGTTTTTCTCTTTAATCCCTGCCTTGTATTGTAACTAGTGACGCTAGATTGGAAGCAGTGTATCACAAGCTTTTGTCTGGATTTATAGGTGCTTGCATTCAACACACTGAAGCATCCCCATCTGAAACTCTTACAATTTGGAACAAAAAATGTTGGAATGATGCATGTGCTTCATTGTAGCTGTCATGCTATTTCCAAGAATTCCAGCCTTAATGTCCTTTTATTGTAAATGATATAACACAGTTACTTTGAATGTGTAATTAATGTCCTTTTATCATCATGACAAAGAGTTACCACGGGATGATGCTGAGAAGATTTAAGGTTATTTTATTGAAGTTTTTGTCTTCTCTGCAGTTCATGACTGTGAAACATGCATGAACTGCAGAAGCAGTTGCCTCCTGCACTTAGATGAAGATAGCTTATGCCCTCTGCTCAGCTCATGACATTTTTAGACTCAAGCTGGATGATAGATGCAGGAGGAGGGCGGGAAGCAGAGAGAAAGTAGAAACTCAGGAAAAAAAATACAGGTTCAAAGCAGTTTCATTTCTCAGCAGACATTTTTATTGACAACACTTGGGGTTTTTTGACAGCATGGAGTTCTTTGCAGAGGAGGAGCCCAAATTATAGCTCAACAAACCTGTTACGGTAAAGCAGAGCCAGGGAATCCTACTCTTCTGATAAAGTCTTTCTGTGCCATCCATATGTGGTAAAAAGCCCCATCCATACGTGGATAAATTCTGTACAGAAAAGTCATGGGCAAGGCCTGTTTTGATATCTTCAGCTGCCATTACAGCTACTTTGTGAGAGATCAGTCTTCATCAGTTAGAGGGGGTTGTGCTGAAGAAGGACAAACCTTGGTGGAGTTTTTATTGTGGCAGAGGTGCATGTGTGAACGTGTGAATGTGTGGTTTTATTTGTTTGGGGTTTTTTTTCATTGAATAGCTGCTACAAAAAGCCCCTCAGGGCAGGAGCTGTTCAAGTGCAGAGCAGGAAGGCTGGTGGTTTCGGGGGGGCACCCCCGTAATAGGGCAGTAATGGTGCACACATTACAGGAATTTTTAACAGATCAATGAGATGTGGCAAACTTCAGTGCAGACCACGTGTATTTCACAGTGTTGATTACCCAGTCTGGTATTTTTTCTCCCATCAGTTATCTAGTTTTTGCGTTATCACTCAAGTATGTTGCATGATCATCTAATTACATAGTGAGATGCCAATTAGAAATAATGCTACAGCAGACCATTACAAGTCAATTTGATGTGCCTTTTTCCACTGTAAACATTAATTATTGGCATTGTTTTTCTCAGTACCACCTCCACTGTTTGAGTGACAGCAGTACCACTCACCAGTTTGATATTTCTATTGTGTCTATACAGAAAAAAACACTGGAAAAGGCCACCTGTTATTTTAAAATCAGCATTGAGGAGGTCCTACTGTGTGCATGTGGAGTTAGAGCAGAAACGCTGCGAAGAGAAACACAGCTGAAGGCAGGTCTGCAGCAAACACCCAGTGCCAAGCAGTCACTCAAGAAACAGTTGTGGGAAGCACTGAAATAACTGACTTTGCAAGCAGGATTATTGGCATATCCTTTGAAAAGAAGGTAAGATTGTTTGGTTGGGATGTCTTTCCCCTTTAAGTAAATAATTTATTGTATCCTGAAGTGCCTTTGTTTCCAGTGAAAAATGCAAGCATGGTTTTAATATGTAATGATAGGGTTAAATGATGTGTTCATGTTCTATAAAAAATTGCTCAAATCCCAACAAAAAAAAAAAAAAATTGTAATTTCCACTTTTTTTATGCCAGAACATTTGGTACTTCTCATTTACTGGAGGTTTCTAGAAGTGTGAGTGTTGTTCATACTGGCACTGAAATGCACTGAAACAGGAATGGTTTTTCCCCCATTACTTTGTAATTGCCATTACTTACGTAGTAGTAGTCTTCAATTTGTTTAACATGAGTTGTGCCTTTTTAAGGCTGAGAATATTTAAAAGGGGAAGTCTGTAAGATGTTTTTCAAAGAAGCACCAACCAAACTTTTAATTCAACCTCATTTCAGCAAATGTGAATTATTGCAAGCAATACATATAGAGATATAAAAATGGATATGAGATATATTCTCAGGCTTTATTTGTACATCAAAAGGGTAAATAAAGGCCTCTTCCATTTGCTGGTGGCAGGGTGAATAGATTTTATGCAAGGGCTTCCAAATTTGCACATCTGACACAGGCTGTACCTTTTTTCTTTCTGAGACAATATTTTATATTGTGAGTTATCAGATAGATTGATTGAATTTTTTTTACTTTTAAGTGAAAGAATAATAGTTTTAGCAAAAGATTTGAGGACATAATTGTGAATAGATTGCTTATATAGAAATGCTAATTACACTTTTAAAATTAACATCTGTGTAAAAAAAGAATTCTTTCTGTAAGTGTTTCTAGTAACAGCAGCACATGGATTTTGTCAAAGTGGATGGTTATGGGTGCTGTTTATACATTTTAAGTGTTTCTCTGAGATGAGAAAAAATACAATACTGCTTCTGTTTGTCTTCCTGTGGGTCTTCAACAACGTATCTAAGATAACCCCTACAAGTTAAGTTAAAACCATCTTGCTTTGAGTAGTGGATTGGTCTGATGTCCCTTCCAACCTAAATTATCCTATGATTCTTACATTTATGTGAAATCCCATTGTATGTAAATTTGACCAATTGCTTACTCAGGCCTTGCTAGCTGCCACTTCATCCTACAATTCTCAAATACTTGGAAGGGATACAATGGAAGCAAGAAAATTCTCACTGCAGTGCTCAAGTGTTGCAACCTCATACAGGCATGTGTTGTCTTTGTGCCAGGTGTTCCACAAAGTAATGGTGCCTATGTAATGCAGGAAGGTTTCTTTCAGATTACGTTTGCTTTTGTTAGGTGGAGATGTAACAACCCGCTGTATTGGGTTGACCCTGAGTTGATGGACAGTCTTTAAGACCAATTACGCTTCTCACAATTTACATATTTAAACCGCACAGAAAGGCGGGACTTCCCCTTTTGTCGGAGCTCGCCTGCTGGAAGGTGGGGGGGCTCCGAGCCTCCATGCCCCGCCGGGCCGGGGCCACTGCCCCTTCCCCCCTTTCCCAACGCTGCGGCACGGACCCTGGGTCGCTGGGGGGGACTGTCCCAGAGCCGCAGGCAGCTAAAACCAGCCATGGACTGCTCACAGCTAAACCCATCCAGCGCGGCTTCTGGGGACAGGCGGGTCCCTCTCCTCTCCATGCGGAGCCGGCGGAGTCAGTGGGAGCCGGCAGAGCCTCCTGTCTGCAGCCAGCACACTTCATGCTGAACTGAAGAGGACACCATGCAGCCAGCAGCACAAAGGGAGCGAGGCTTTCCCCACCGTAAAGCCTGAACAAGAACACCCTTCAACATGGTGGCTTCAGAGTCAGAGAGAAAGAGAAGTGAGTCCCGTGGGACGGAGCTGAGCATGGCAACGGGAGAAAAGAGGGCGGTGCCGCGATTCTGGCGCGCAGCTTAAAAGAAACCTTCTTGCATGCCGTGGTAAGAAACTGTAATACCACAAACTGTTTGTCTCTTTAATCCATTTGAAGAACATGGGGGGATGGAGTATCTTCGTGTGCCTGTGAAGATTGTGAAGAATGCCTATGCCAGGCTATATAGAAGTAGTAAGAGGCTGTTAGAGACTTGTGGAGAAGAAAAGCCTTTGTGTGCAGGCCAAAATAACTTATCCTTAAAAAGATTAATAACCCCATGTGGTGGCCCATGTTTTGTAGTGTGAAGGAACTGTGAGATTTTTCATGGGAGAGATGTTCTACACACAACAGATTGATTGTTTCCGGGCGGATCTGCTGTTAGTGGCAGTTTGGGAACCACGTGCAACTGAAGGAAAACCCTTTTTTCCTTAAGCATAAGAGAGACACTTTTCAAGAACTGGAACACTGACTAACATCCCATGTTCTGTTATCCCTTGTGTGAGCTGGGTAAAAGGAGAGAAGTGCTGGGGGGGGGATTTGCTTTAATTTTGTTTTGTTATTTTCTTTTTACTTTTAATTCTATTAGTAATAAAACCCTTTCATTGTACTGCAACTGTTTAAGGTTTGTGCCTGCTTTGCTTTTCTCCTAATTCTTATCTCACAGAAGGAAAATAAGTAAGTAATGAATATTTTGAACCAAAACCACTACATTTAATTGGTGTTTCCGCCCGGTTTCGAACTCAACCCGCTACACCCGCTCACTAAAAAATATGCACATGTGGTCCTTGGTTCTTGTCCCTGAAGCTTCACTTCCTTTTGCAAACAGGGAAGTGAGAACCTGGAGACTTTGCTACACGTTAGTGTAAGGATTGTGCTGAAGTGTGGTAACAAACCTGTCCCAATTTAGGATTAGTATCTCTGTTTCTAACATTCTTGTAACCCCATCAGCCAGCATTTTCTGAGGGGGACAAGTATGCTGAGGAGCATGGCCTTCAAACCTGTGTGAGACACCCGTGCTCCTGGCAGAAGTGCTAATTCCACTTCAGCTGCAGCTGAGAGGGTGATGCCATGAAGATTTTTGCCTTTTCTTTTATACCCCTGTTATACCTTTTTACAACTTCTGTATTCCTAGTGCTTTTTGCCTACATTCTTGGACTTGTTTGTCAAGCTAAGAGACTAAACATTTTAGAAGCTTCGTAGCTAGGGATCAGTGCGCCCCAGACCCCAAGGTCCTCTCCAGAACACATTCTGTAAACCAAGATAGAACCATCCAGGGGAAGGTTCCTTGGGGAAGGGGGCTCACTTGAGCCTCTCATTGGGGAATCTTTGATAGATATGCTAATTAGTAAAACCTATAATGTTATACCCAATGTTAGGAGAGGAACAGACAGAGAGATAGACTCGGCCGGGTGCATCTCGATGCATATGACCTGGACGTGTACACCTAAGGATCCTTAAAATAAATACCAAGGTAAAATCCCTTTTCCCCTTCTAACCATGTATGACTCTTGATTTTAAGACCAAGAAAAGGCATCAAGGGAAGGTGCTGGGTGACAGCATTCAGTCATCTTAGTTCCTTGATACATGTGTGTCCAGGAAATAAGCAGATTATCTCACCCTTGTTTCTGCTTTCATCCCTTTCTATTTTAGTTGGGATGTGCATGGGACTTTTGCTCAAATATACTTAAGACTGTCAGCATAGGATGCTGAAGGATAAATTCTGTGTTACTATTGGAATGAGCTCATGTGGAGCTTTTCATTCAGCTTCTCACAAGCTGCACATTACAACAGCCAGTTTATTTCTGACATTTGTACCAGCTCCCATACCTCAACACTGCCTTGACATCTACAGTTCAAACAAATCATCATTTCCCTTGCTTTTGGTGATATACCAGAGAGGGACCTTGGCCTCAGATAGAGCTTCTACATGTCCATGTAAGACAAATCAGAGTTGCTGAACAAAAGACCTATGGCTTTAATTTAAAAAGAATAAAAAAGACAAAAAACCCCACCAAAACACACAAAAGACAGTCAAAAAGCAGATTGCCAGTGCTTTTCCACTTGCTTCTCAGGGGTAACAGCTCACTTCCTCCCCCTGTTTTAATCACCCTCCTTAATGCCAACTAGACTCAGGATACTTGGATGGCAGCGCTGTAATGATACTTAATTTATTAGGTCACTGTAAGGTTTCCTGGCAGGCAGTATTATGCTACATTAAGAAACTTCCTGTGACCTTAATAAGAAATCACTAAATTATTTATTTGCTATGGCTTTCCTTTCATTCCTCTGATTAGAGAATATTATTTCATAGAAGCAAGTTCTTCATATTCCTTCTCAGTCTACTGCATTTGTGTTTAAAAAAACCCAAAATAAACCAAAAACCCAAAAACCCCAACAAGAAGAAGAAGAAAAGAAAACAGTAAAACCTCCCAAGACCCAAGACACCAAAACTCAAACAAAACCAAACAAACACCACCAACAACATAAATCAAAGGATGGTATAATTCTGGTTTATATAAGAGAAAAGGAAAAAAAAAAACAAAACGAGTTGTCTTTGTTGCACTGCACATACCACTTGGGAGCAAATTCAGTTATAAAATATATGGTGTTTCATAATTACCCTTTCTGCCACAGGACCAGCTCTGACCCCTACAGGCTTAGCACAGTTTGGGTGATGTGGTACAGCTGGGTTCTCTGCCCTAGCGTTTTCCCTTTGGAATAAGGCATGGCAAGTAGATAATTTGCTCGGAACCTACCACCAGTAGATTCTTTTGCCAAGTGTTGACACTATGTTGCTCTTTTCAGTCATATGGCCTAGCCTTAAGGCTCACTGGATATGGGGGGGTTCTGAAAGCTGGCTAAAACTCAGGCGGAACCATTCAATTTAATCCTTTACCTAAGTGAAAGACAAATTATTTACAAGATTAATATTTTAAGAAAATATATTCATTTTCCTTCTTCAAAAAGCTTCTACGAAAACACTACTTCAATGATGAATTCAATTCTCAAAAGACACAGCTTGCAGGGCCACAGCATACTTTAGTCTAAAGACAGCCCTGTGACACTTAGGTTCATAAATATTGCATTTTCCATTGCTGAACACATCCCCTTGCCAAAACTCAGGTTTTCTCAAATTCCGTTCTCAACTCTCACATATAGATCAAGATTATGCATCAATTCTTAAAAATATTCAGGCACCTCTGTTGCAGGATGGACAGCTGTAGGCTGACCATGTTTTTTTTTTTTATTCAGCCCAGCTGCTATCTCTTTTTGTACTTGGATGATAAAAATAGATGTTGGCACTTGAGGGGATTTTGTGCTTATTTGTGTGTGTATGACATCTGAGTCTCAAGCCCTAGGGGCTCTCTGCTACTACAGTATTATAAGCGGCCTTTATAAATTACTACCTCATTTTGATGGATTGCCATAAAAAGGCTTGGCTGTAAAGGAGAATCCATTTTGTTCTGCTGTTAGTGGGAATTAAGTCACTGAAAATGAAAGAGAATCTTGTCTTGACTTCAAATTTGTGTAGTCATTAAGAAGGGTTTTGGTTTGTTTGTTTGTTGGAGTTTTTTTACTTCCAAGAATGGATTCTCACAGCCTCTACCATAGCAGCCCAGATCCTAGAGGCCTGTACCTTTTGCTGGACCTGTGCAGTTCTTTGGAAAGAATAATTTTCTAGCAGAGAGGATTCAAAGTTAATAGGATCAAGTTTTTGAAACTCATTGTGGCAATCACTGTTCTAGGTATCCAAAGGCTATGTTCATAACTGAATATGCCTTGTCCTGCAGAGAAGATAGGAAAGTGTTTGCAGTGCTGGTACCAATTACCACTCAAAAATGGCTTTGAGTGGTCTTATGTGTTGCAGAATTTCATCCTAACCTTGTACTCTTTTGGCTGTAGTTAGGACCAGTGTTTGGCTCTTGGGATGTTACTAAGTGGTCACTGCAAAGCTGAAGGCTTTAAGTGGAGGATTCCTTCAGACTGGCTGGCAAAATATGGGATGGGAAAGCAAACCAGCTGGGGTTTATTTCTATTTGGATAAAGTTGCCATCCATGCAAACAGACTAAGGATCGGAAACTGGATTAGAAATAAGGCTAAGAAATCTTGTTATCAGCTGACTGTTGGTAGTTACGTGAACCTTTGAGTGTCTGTAGAAAGTGATTCTCCTCATGGTTAGAATCAGCCTTTATTTTTAGTGAAAACAACTTACAAGTAATGTAGTTATTTTCTTATTATCCTGATCAGTGCTTTTCCCTGGTTATCATTTCCCTGTTTTCTGCTGTGGCAGCTTGACTGCTGCTGGGTTAAACCCGAGTCTCCACCCTCAAAACTTGCAAAGGTTTGGTTTTTTTTCATGTATACTGGGATAAATTTAATTGCAGAGAAATGCAGAATGCTAATCACTGAACAAAGAGAGACCCAGAAATCCAAAGCCCAGCAATGTTGTTTTAGTAATATTCCACATACCTGCTCTGAGAGAATAAAGCACATTTACTGAGATACTTGTAAAGGAGTTTAATTCCTCTTTTTTCTTGAACTTAACGGCATGAACAGTCAACACTCAATACAGGAGATACAGAGAGTGAAGTAAAACCAAGCAACCAAGTTCAGGCAATAAATGTTTTTCATTTTTCCAGTAATTTTATGCATTTGATCTCTGTTTTCTAAACATTCTTCCATGCTGATATTAAACATACTTCCATTTCTGATAGTTGCACCAAAGCACCTCTGTTAATATTTTCTGTGAATTAAAATCTCTAAACCTTTACATTTTCAAAATGGATCCAACATTTTGCATGGCTAAGATACAGATCAGTTTACAATATCTTTTTTAATCTATTAATATACAGTGGCATTTTTAGAGAGAGAAATATTTATTCAGTGCTTTTTGTATGCTTGTAGTGGTTCTGTTCAAATTATCACTTACTTATTTACTTTCTGTGAGGTAAGAATTAGGAGAAAGCAAAGCAGGCACAAAACTTAAAAGAATATAAAGAAGTTTATTAACAGATCTAAAAGGAAGGAAAAAAAAAATCATACCACACTGTGGAAATACTCACAGCACACTTAGCCAGCCAGGCTCATCGTTCAGTGCCTTAGAAAGCCCCAAGCTCCCTAGAGAGACTGCACGGGCGATCTAGCACTTCAGTAGCTCCAAAAGCGGCAAGTGGTAGCTGCAAAGCTAATACCTAGAGCAGAAGCAAAGAGGTAGAAATATAGCCCTCACTCTATGCTTTAATCCTGCTAGTAGATCGCGCTTGGTCCGAGACAGAGACACACACAAGCTGCTAGCAGAGGGGTAGCCAGAGCAAGAGGGGGGGAGCCCGCTTGGCTCATCTTTTATTCAGGGAAAGGGAAAGGGGAGAACTAGGGGCGGACCCAGGGTAACCAGCCAATCGGACTGTGTTTTGGTTGAATCTGGGTTACTTTCAGTTTTACCCGCGCTGAGAACAAAGGGGATTCAGAGCACGTGGCTCAAGCAAGTCAGGGCATACCTGCGCAGCCTTGGGCCTGGCTGCACCTCAGGGGCAGGCAGCAACACCACACCTTCAGAACACTTCTCCTCCCCCACCTTTCCCCCTTCTCCCACTGTAAAAAGACAACCCTTGAGATGTTCAGTCTGTTTACCATTTCCATAATAACCTTGTTCAGTTCATTTAGGGAGAGGAGTCTCTCTTGCTCATGCTATGGAGACATCTCCACAAGAAGTTCTCTCATGGCTCAGTATCACAACGAGAAGCCACCCGTTTTGGTTCTCTGCTCGCATGCGAGAGTCCCTTCCCTTGACTTACAGCTGTTCCCACAACTACTTTCGAGGGTCCTATCTTGAGCTACTGGGGTACTATTTTAAGGTTGAGCTGTTCAGAAACAAAGGTTCTCTTCACCCATCTCTGGGAGCATCTTCATCTCTAAGAATAGAGGCCCTCTCCCTTCCCTGGGAGAAAAAGGGTCCTCATCATCTTCATCTCTAGGACTATCTCTGGGAGCATCTCTAGGAACAGAGGTCTGTCTCCTTCCGGTTGGAGCAAGAGTCCTCATTGCTTCTATCTCTCCCTGTTCAAATTTCTCATCAAATTACAGCTGCTTCAGCATTTGCTTATTCCAGCACAGGTGCCTTTGCTCATAATTGCAGTTTGAACGCTCCACCCCCCATGCTTCATGAAATTACAATGGGTACTCTGATATAGCATAGTCTATCACCACCATAGCTTTACAACAGAATTTCAGCTTTTAAGCATCTCCTCTTTCTCCTCCCTCAGGATTTCAGCTCTTCTTTCTTTACTTAATGTCTGCAAGCTTCATCTGTTCTGGAGGAAACTTACAGCACTAAAAGGGTTAATCTCACCAGGGCCTTGCAGCTGAAGTTCACTTATCGCTGTTGGTCACATGATCTTTGCTGGGCAGCTTCAGCTGAATCTTGGGCGCACTGGAGAGGGGGGGGTGCGGAGCCGGGCCGGGCTGCCTGCACGTAACAGGGCTGTGGGGGGGCTGTGGATGGAACAGGGCCACACGACTCCACGATGGCTGTGTGCTGGCCAGGCCCGGCCAAGCAGGCCTGGCCAGGCCCTGTACGGGCCAAGCCCAGTTACCTGTCCCAAAGCCGGAAGTCAAAGAGAGAGCTTCCCGGGGTTTGTCCATTCTTAAATGTGGACCACAGAGGTGGTCAAAATTTTAAGTGCCTTAAAAAATTGTCAATATTCAAACTAGCCAGTTGATAGGTTCTGTTAGGTCATAGAGGAAGCTGTAAGCACCTCTTTGCAAGAACATCACTTCCGGGACTATGCTTGCTAACCCATGACAATGCTTCAGAAGACATTGTTTTGAGCCTTGTGTTGATGTCAGAGAGCTCATTATCATTTTCATCATAACAACAGTGATAACAGTGATAACCACTTTATATCTAGTAACAACAGCTGGCCAGAGTATCTTATGAGTACTCAATTTTTTTGAAAAGTACAGAACAATGATTTTCATACTTTTCATTGTTTTTTGTCATCTTTCAGAGAGTATTTCAATTTATTTCATTCACATTTGTCAATCCTTAATTTTGAAGAAAGGAAATCAGTGACATTCTCTGTTATGAATACAATGAGCTGACTCCAGTCAGAGAACCAGCACATCAGAGCTAGTCCTGGGGAGCTATGCACATCCTTCTGAGCATCATCATTCATCAACAAAAGTCAAAACAATCCTGATTTTGAAGACTTTGTTTCTATACTCACTGATTTCACAAATTTCACACATAAACATGCCGCAGAGCTTTAACTGCTGACTGTTCTCTCAACTTTGGAGTTTTATCAACAATCAGGGAAAACTGCTGACTGCATAATTAATCCACTTTGTGAAGATGTTTAGCAACTTTTGAAAGAAAGCATTATTGCTTGGGCTGAATGCATGTTTACTTAAACAAACTGACAGCTGGATTGCCAGACTGAAGACAGTGCAATTTCTCCAGAATCTATAGTGCGCTCAAACAGGCAGGAGGTTTGCTCCTGCATGAATACTGTCCTAATCGCCTTCAAACCAACACCTTGGTTGAGATGTTACTCTGGATTCAGGCACTTTGAAATCACCTTGTTTTAAAAGCCACTTCAGAGCTGCAGTATCAGCACCTTAAAATCTTAATAGTCACCTTTACTCCTGTTCTTTAATCCGTATATATCCACTGTAGTGTTTGAAGGATTTCCTTTCACAAGGCTCTGCATGAACCAAATGTCACTCAGTTCTGGGAAGCTGCCCTTGTTGCATTGTGCTTGTGAGGAATTCTGTGTTGTCCTTCATCAGCACCACAGCGGAAGATACCCATGAAAGCTCAGGACAAGAACATCAATATTCTCTGGCAAAATAACCCAGAAGTATAGATGTTTTGATCCTGATAATTCTAATCATCCTGATCTCTATCCATGGTCATGTTTTGGGAGTTTACTTCTGAAAAATTACTTTTAAAAAAAAGTTCATTTTCTAGAACTGAAATTTTCTTGTGGGGGATTCCCAGAAGACCACTGGGGTCAGAGTATAGACCACTTTTCCGTCATTTTATGGAAGACTTCAAGTGACTTGTGCTGACTTCCTGTAGTTCCTTGTGATAGGGCAGTGATGGGCATCAGATTTCTGCAGTCTTACTGTCTATTCACCACAGACCTGATCCTTCCTTGAGGTAATGATTGCAATATTAATTCATTACTCATGAATACTAGGAGAGAGGTAAAAAGGAGCAGTGGAATGGTGGAAGAGAAAAAAAAAAAAGAAAAAGAATCTTCTGACAAGATTTTATAGGGAAAAAAGTTTAACGGGGATTGTTTTTCTCAGGAGCAATGAACAAGCAGCACAACAGCAAGTGTCATTTCAAGTTCATGGTCAATAAATTCAAGAGATTACAGTTTGGAAGAAATCATTTCAGCTGTTTGGGCACCTTGCTGTGTGTTCCATTAATGGCAATACAGCGATATTTGCAGTATTAGTGGCTCCCTAGCTGGGAAGGCTGGTCACACAGGCAGCAGCCATTGAAGAGCAACAACATAAGAGGATGCTTGGAGAGTGGGAGGAAGATACCAGAGATTTAATGACATGAAAGTAAAGCATTTGAAATATAATTACATTAAGAACATTAGTTTTTCCCCTTGGATTATGTTTGAATAATGAGAATTGCAGTACCTGCAAAAGAACTGTAAAGTAAGTAACAGCCAGGGATTTGTTTTCTTTAGTCTCAATAAGGGACATAATTTGAAATGTAGTATTTGATTTAAATGGTGTCTCTCTGAATATGAGAAGTAAGGAAATAAACTGAAATGTGATTAAGTCAGAGGGACCAAATCCCTTGTTAGTGTCTACATAGCTGTATTTCTAGTTCATTTCAAGGCAGTTGTTTTGGTTCATTCCAACTGTGGTGTGAAGGAATCCCAGAAGCACTGGGCTAGCTCACCTGTATGTACTTGCCTTTGGGTCTGATTTTTAGTAAACCACCCTCATGCATCTTAAATGAGGGAATGATACTTGCCATGTAGCATTTGGACCCAAGGCTGCCTCACTTGGAGGTGAGAGGGCCCAGATGGCCAGGAAAGGATGCATTTTACAGGTTTCTGTCCCTTCTCTGGCTCAAAGCATTTCACCCACCATCACCAAGTACAGTCTAAGCAAAGAGCAGATTTTGAATAAGGTGCAGATTGCCCAGGGACTACTGTGCTGCACAGCACAGTCTGGAATTTGCTGTGAGACTGGTTTAATTATATAAACTATGCTATTCTAATATACTAGGGTTGCTAAAAGACGAAATTCCCAGAACAGAAGTTGGTCTTTAAGATCAAATGACTGAAAACAGCAATTTAATTAAAGCTTTAGTACTTCTGGGAAGGGTTTTTTGATGTAGGCAGGACTGAATTTACTTCATTCTGATCATCTTCCCCTAAACACTGACTTGCTGGGACTGATGGAGGCTGAGTACCTTCTGCATCCCACATGAACTTCCTTGTCCTTCTCATGTCCCAGCTATGCCCTGGAGGCCCTGCCAGCAGGACACCCATCCTGCCTGCTCTCCTATTCTCACATGTGTAAGGTGGGTGAAAAGATTTTCCCCTAACCTTACACATCTGTTGCCCAACCCTCTACTCTGTACAGCTTTAGGTGTCTGCAAACTGACAGCAAGGTGTGTATGAAGGAGATCTGCTGGAGACTTGCACGCTGTATTTAGTGTTCACCAAGCACAAAGTAAATTTTTTCCCTCATAAATAATTGTATCACATAGATCCCTTTCATTTCTAAGGAGGATGATGCTTCTCCTAGGGAGCCATAAAGCTGAAATAGGTTATTTTAAAACTAAAGCATTTTCATCCTCAGTCTGTTCCTAAGTGCTGCTCAAATACAAAAGGCAGAAAGTGTGACATGCAAGTTGTCCAAAAATGCCACCCTTAAAACCTCTTAATCTGTTTAATACCCAAAGGCTCTTCTGCCATTTGACTGTAACATACAGTGGTGCTTTAAGATTGAACACTGGAGTGATTTTTTTTAAATTCCAACCTCTTCCCCAGCAGACCCAGGAAAGCTTCTAACCACTGTCATTGAGGCTGGTGGCAGAATTGAGAACTACAATTTTATGGCAAATGGGCACATTCCTTAACTTTGCTTTCTAGTATATCAGAAACTTTCACCCATTTTTCTGTGCCAGTTCAGGATCTTGAGATGCTCTGTCTTTTCCAAGAAAATATACTTGATTGTACTGTGGCTTAATATAAAATAATGAGCTTTACTAGTCTTACCCAGCCTGGCCACAGTTTTTTGTGCTTGAAATTTCATTAGACTGGAGTGAGAGGGTTTTCTGCCTGAATGCACCTGAATGGGCATCCACCCCAACATTTGCTTCCTGTGTCTTTTTCTGTCAACCCTGTTTTGTTATAATTTTGCAAAAATGCAGAGGGAGAAACTTTAGATCCAACAGATTTAATGAAAAAAAATTTCAGTGTAGAAATGCTTGTCACTAGAATTCAATACAGGGCTCAGATCACGATCTAAGAATCTAAAAAGAAGAGCATGAAAGGGGGTTTTTTTGAGGCTGGAATGTGTGGGTTTCTGGAATTTCTTATTCTGGGTAAGAAAGATTAATTGTGATCATAATAAAACTACAGTACTACAGCTAATGATAACATATGAAAATATCTAATGAAATTATAGTAATGATAATGGATGTTGAAGGCAGTTTAGGCGCTCTTTTCTGCCTTCCTCAGTTCCTCAGGGTGATATGTCTAGCTACTGCAATCCTCCTTCTGTTAACCACGTTAAGAGGGCCTAGAACAAAGCAAATTCTTTTGCTTTAACAGCAAAGGCTGCTGAACATCTCTATGTTTCTGTGATGGATATCTTGCAAGGTTGGCAAGGATTAGTCAGGTCCATTTTGCATTCAGTCCAGTCTGGCAGATCACACAGGTCTCAAGGCATTTGGAGCTCTTGCAATAAGGGCCGTACATATCCTTATCTCCTGCATAATGTCCTTAATCTCTCTTCACCAAATAAATGCCACAGCTGTACTCTTTCCACTGATCTTCTCATGCAGCAAAAACCCTTGAGCATTGCTAGGGAAGCAGTTCATTTGACTGTGTGGAAACAACTGGGCATTCTATGGTCTTGCATTTCTTTCCCTTTGAGAAATTCAACAATTCTGTTTTTAAAACACATTTAAAATATTTTAATTTAAAAAGATATATTTCTGACTTACAAGCTCACAATGAGTATTTACTTACTAGATGTGTAATGATGCCTTGAGGTGGCCATCTAAAAACAGAGACTAGGCAATGAGAGAATAAAAGTAGGTGTTTATTTGAAGGGCCTTCAAGGTACACTCTGTGCAGTCAAAAGGCTACACCCAAGATGGAACCTGGGTCATGGGTTCTTCACACTTTTTTAAGTCTGGTCCATTTGCATATCAGGGTTAATTCTCCAATTATAACCTCAGTTAATGATGTAATTACCCCAAGTTTGCCCCTCCCCCAGGCTTTAGTTTACACATTTTGGGGCCTGGTGTCCTTGAAGAGCAAACCTGGAGAGGCTTGTTTTGTCCAACCAGCATGAGAGAACAGTAGCTAACAGGCCACACGAAACTTCAGAGTTACACACTTGATGCCTTAGGTTTTAACCTTTATATTTTTCAAATTCTCTACTGCTTGGTGTGTGACTCTGAAGTTTCTTGTAGCCTGTTAATTCCTCTTAACTGGGCAAAGCTTTATGAAGTGAAGCAAGGTCCTAATGAAACTCCTACTGATTTTTTGAATAGGTTAAGAGAAGCTGCTACCAAATACTCAAACATACATCCTGATACAGTGGAAGGGGGAAATCATCTGGCTTATTTGTTTATGGGTCAGGCTTCAAACAATATAAGAAGAAAGTTGCAAAAGTTAGAAGGGGTCCAAGACATGAATAAATAGTTAGAAGTAGCTGGGATAGTGTTTCAAGATAGAGACTCCAGTAACAAAGGTAAACCCTGTCCCAGGAAGAAGGATAGTCAGGAAAAGTCATCTAAGAAAGCCTCTCCCCCTAGGGACAAAGACACATGCTCTTATTGCAAGAAGAAAGGGCATTGGAAGGCTGACTGTCCAATGTTGAAGAAGACACCCCCAGTTCCACAGCTCCCATTGGAACAAAACTCATACTCAGAATGATGGGGACTGGAGGCTTCTCCCCCAGCGGAGCCTTCGGTTATAGCCAAGCTGGGGAAAGATAATATAGAATGTCTGGTAGACACCAGCACAGCATATTCTGTGTTAAATACTCAGAAGGGAAACTGAGTCATGAAACTGTTCATGTAGTTGGGGCAACAGGGGTAACTGAAACACAGCCTTTCTTCCAACCTTTGAAATTTAAACTGGGGAAGCACTGGGTAACTCATCAATTTCTTTATATGCCTAACTCCCCTAAACCATTGCTGGGGAGGGACTTGTTAGAAAAATTGGAAGTTGAAATTAAATTTAAAAGAGGGGAGGGCGTACGAGTTATCATTCTAGAAACTAAATTTATCAAAGTTGCTGCACTATTTATACAGGACAGATGTGGTGAGATTCCCATTGAAGTTGAACATGCTGTCAATCTGATTGTGTGGGCCAGTGATGTTCAAGGAAGATCCAAACAGGCAGAACCAGTGAGCATTGCACTCAAACCAGGAGCTACACTGGTAAGGCAAAAACAATATCCTTTAAAATTAGAAAGTCACAAAGGACTGGCACCTATAATTGAAAAATTCCTCCAGCATGGGTTATTAGTGCAATGTGAGTCCAGGTATAACATGCCAATCCTTTCAGTAAAGAAAGCTGATGGTAAAAGTTACCGGTTAGTCCAAGATTTGAGGGCAATTAACAAAATTACAGAGGACACACACCCAGTGGTTGCCAATCCATACACACATTTGACCACAGACAGATGAATTAGGGTGCTTTACTGTTGTGGACCTGAAAGATGCATTTTTCTGCATTCCTGTGCATAAAAACAGCCAGGACCTTTTTGCTTTTGAGTGGGAAAATCCCGAAACAGGGCGGAAAAGTCAGCTTACTTGGACAGTACTACCCCAGGGTTTCAAGAACAGCCCAACAATATTTGGAAACCAGCTAGCAAGGGAATTAGAAGATTGGAGGAGACAAGAGCCAGGAGGGGTTATCCTTCACTATGTTGATGACATCTTGATTGCAGCTAAGACCAGTTCACTGTAAGTTTGTTAAACTTTTTGGGACAGTGGGTACAGAGTTTCCAAAGACAAGGCACAGATTGCCAAGGCAACAGTAGTTTACTTGGGTCTTGAGATCTTCCGTGGACAACGACAGCTCGGCAAGGATTAGAAAGAAGCCATCTGCCAACTTCCAGAGCCCCACACCGTGAGAGAGATGCAAGCCTTTCTGGGAATGGTAGGTTGGTGTCATTTGTGGATAGCAAATTATGAATTGTTGGTGAAACCCTTGTATGGAGCAATAAAAGCAGCTGAAAATGGCATTATAATTTGCACTGAAAGCACAAGGGCTGCATTTAAACAGCTGAAACACTCTCTAATGTCAGCTCCAGCACTGGGCTTACCAGACTTGACTAAGCCTTTTGAACTTTTTATACATGAGAGACTTAATGTGGCACTGGGCGTATTAGCACAGCGCCTCAGAAACCAACGGAGGGCTGTGGCCTGCTTTTCCAAATAGCTGGACAATGTTAGCCAAGGGTGGCCTGGGTGTTTGAAAGCCGTGGCAGCTACTGTCATCCTGATTCAAGAGGCCTGGAAACTCACCCTTGGACAACACATTGTAGTGTATGTGCCACATACAGTAGCTGCAGTACTGGAACAGAAAGGAGGACATTGGCTGTCCAGCAACCGGCTGCTTAGATATCAGTCACTGCTGTTAGGACAGGATGATGTTACCCTGAAAACAACTTCTGTTGTTAACCCTACCATGTTTCTGTCCCCTACCTTAACTGACGATGTGCCTGAGCATGACTGCAGACAAGCAAGGAGGTCTATTCCAGCAGACCAGACCTGAAGGACATGCCCCTAGAAAATCCAGACTGGGAGCTGTTTACAGACAGGAGCAGCTTCATGAGAAATGGTAAACTAATGACAGGTTATGCAGTAACAACCCAGGACAAGGTGATCGAGGCGAAGGCTCTGCCGGCAGATGTGTCATCACAGAAAGCTGAACTGATTGCACTGACAAGGGCCCTAGACCTGAGCGAAGGAAAGAAAGCAAATATATGGACTGACTCTAAATGTGCATTTAGTGTTGTCCGCGCCCATGGAGCCATCTGGAAGAAGAGAGGACTGTTGAACGCTCAAGGTAACCAGATCAAACATGCTGAACAACTCCTTGCCCTCTTAGAGAGCATCAAAAAACTCACAGAAGTAGCTATCATGCATTGTAGGGGTCACCAGAAAGGGAAAACCACTCCAGAATTGGGAAATTGCTTTGCTGATGAAACAGCAAGGGCTGCAGAAAAAGGTATTCTTGCAGTAATTCCACAAAAAAAGATTGATTTGTCAGGGTTCACCCCAAAATATGATTAGGCAGACCACAAGTTAATTAAGTTTCTTAAGGCTGAGATCACACAAAATGGATGGGCTGTTACACCTGCAAATCAGGTTGTAGTCCCACCTCTAAATCTTCGAGAGCTAGCTCAAAGAGAACGTGAAAGCACACATTTCGGGGTTGAAAAATCTTCTGAAACCTCTGAAAAATGTAGTAATAGGAAAAGGAATGACAGATATTGTACAATCAGTAGTGAGCAAGTGTGAAATCTGCTGCAAAAACAATCCTGATGCAAGGAAAAGAGCTGTGTTAGGAGTATAACAGAGGCAGGGGACCTTCCTGGCAGATTACAGGCAAATAGACTTTGCTGAGTTACACACAAAGAAGGATACAGGTAAATACTGGTGTTGGTTGACACCTTCTGTGGATGGCCTGAAGCTTACCCCTGTCGCACTAATACAGCCAGGGAGGTGGTAAAAGTTTTGCTTAATCATACAATACCAAGGTTTGGGGTTCCTTTGGGTATGTCCTTGGACAGGGGACCACATTTTGTAGCAAATGTGTTTCAAGAAGTTTGCCAGATTTTGGGAATTGCTTGGGATCTGCACCACCTTACAGACCCCAAGCAAGCGGTAAGGTGGAACACGTGAATGGGACCCTTAAGGCACAAATCAGCAAAATTTGTCAAGAGACATCCATGACGTGGGTTCAGGCCTTGCCTATAGTTTTACTGAGGATCCGCATAAAACCGAGGCGGAGGGATAACATCAGTCCCTATGAAATATTGTATGGCAGGCCATATCAAATTCCACATGTTCCAGGTGAAATTCACATGAGGGGAAAACTTGATTTGCAGAGATATCTAATGGCTTTAGGTTCTAGTTTGCAGAAGCTCCAGAACTACATCGTGTTATCCAGACCCATAGGACTGGACACACCTGCACATCCCTTCCAGCCTGGAGACTGGGTCTATGTTAAGTGGTGGGACAGTGATCCTCTACAGGCCAAGTGGAGAGGACCATTCCAGATTTTGCTGACCACCCTCACCGCAGTCAAAGCTGCTGACAAAGGACCCTGGATTCACTACTCCAGAGTTAAGAAGGCTTCTGCTCCTGAAACAACTGAGAAAACAGATACCGATACAAATGAAGATGATGTAGTTTAAATTATTTTTCCTGTCCTTATTATCTACAGAGTTGATAACCCTGGCTCAGGTTTGGAACTAAATTTTGCATATGGTTCTAGTCCAAAGTGTATCCAAAGGCATTCATTTGGATACAAAACTAATAATTGACATGTAAACTGAAGTGGAAAGATCAACAAAATTAGTTTACAATTTGAGAATTAACTTAGATCGGATATTGGATAACATTCAAAGCTGATTGTATCTTCCATACCCTGGTTTCATGGTTACCAAACTGACCCTGGTTTAAAGATTGTTTATAATGATTGTAATTACAATTTTGTTTATAGATATATACTGCTGTTAGACACATATTATTAGTAGATATTTAGAATATTTGGAATAGAGTCTTGACAAGATAGAGGCCTTGTCAAGCCTCTAAAGGGGGGAAATGATGCCTTAAGTTTTAACCTTTATATTTTTCAAATTCTGTACTGCTTAGTGTGTAACTCTGAAGTTTCTTGTAGCCTGTTAATTTCTGCTCTCTCATGCTAGGTAGACATAACCAAGCCTCTCCTGCCCTGCTTTCCAAGGACACCAAGACTGTCCTAGGCCAAATGTATAAACCAAAGAGCCGCTAAGGGGGGAGGGGGGGGCAAGCTGAGGGCAAAACTGAAGTTTTAATTGGAGAATTAACCCTGCTATGCAAATAAACCAAACCTATAAACGAGTGAAGAACTCATGACCTGGGCCCATCTTGGGGTCCATCTTGGGGTCCATTTTGAGAATAGCTTCCGAGTCCCCAGGGTGTACCTTTGAAGGCCTTTCAAATAAATACCTACTTTTAATCCCTTACTCCTGTCTAGTCTCTGTTTCTGGGAGGCCTCTTAAGGCATCACACTAAGCAGTACAGGATTTGAAAAACATCAAAGTTAATGCCCTAAGGCATCTGTAAAGCTCTATAATGCTTTTTCTATAAGGTACCTTCCAAAATATTGAGGGTATTCAGAGTTTGTATTTTTTACTTCACCCCAGCAGAAAACAGACCAGCTCTGCTTGATATCTAGTTGCAGAGGATCAGGAAAAAATAACATTAGTATTCATCCACAGAATAGATAGAGCATCCTCTGCTCAGCTAAAGCTGACCTTGGATTCTAACATTGTTTTTAGTGGCATATTTCTGTGTTGTTGGTATCAGTGTGTTCTTTGTAATTCTAGTACTAGGGAGATGGTACTCTTGATTTCTACCAATGAACAGTTCCAGAACTGTTAGTACATGCAAGAACTGGTGAATGGACTCTGAAGAAGTCACTTACTTCCTTTAATTCTCTGATTGTGCATTAAAGTCTGGTGGATGGAGCAGGCCCTGATGTCCCAGAAGACAAGAGCACTATGTTATTGGACAGAACAAACTGTGACATTACAGTAAACCAGTACTTGGGAACAGAGAGATCAGAAAATGTCTTGCACTTGGACTGCTGTGAATCTGGGGAAGAGGGGCAAGCAGAGGTTAAATGATTTGCTAAGAAGCTGTTTGTTAAAAGCAATGCATACAGCTTGCTCAACACTTATTGTGCCTACCAAAGCAGGATGAGAAGATATAAGACTTTGATAAAGGGAAGGAATCTTGACCAAAGATCCTGTTTGCAACCTAAAACTAACTTAAACCAGCCTTGAAGTTTGGACTTGGACCAGGGACATAAAGAGCATGCGCAGGGAAGGAAGGTGAAAAGTTCAGAATGAGGAAGACCCTTTACTTCATCTGAGGAAGACCCTTACCCCATCTCAGCAACCCCTGCCCATGACCACCAGACAACACTGCGCAAGCGTAATGCGGATGTAAATGACTTTTGGGCTCATTGTAATACGAGGCGAGGCTAGGCAGGGCTAGGTAATGAATATGTATAGGCATATTGGGAAACTTAATGAATATGGAGCTTGTAACCCAAATATACCAAGCTGAATGCAGCTGTGGGCACACATGACTTTGGAGGAACTATCCCACATGTGTCCCAGCGCTGGAATAAACATACCTACTTTACTACTTATTCCAGTAGTGGAGTCTTTTCTGCATATTAGCTGGCTGCTGAAGTACCTTTTAAATTGCAACCTGTGCTTGAGCGAAGTATATCTTTTTACATCGGCAGAACTGAAAGCTCTTTGCCAGAGTGGAAAATGCCAGGGCTGCTCAAAATCCTAACTCCAGTTCTTGTTTCTCACTCAGGGTAAGGTTTGGGGTCTCACATCCTCCAGGGATCAGGGCACTGGGATCAGGCACCAAAGCTCTTCTTGAGAAGGAGAGGCGTTTTCTAATGCATCCCTACAGATAGCATTTCCTATGGACCACTGCTAGCCCTGTAGCTCCTCCAATTTCCGTTAATTGCAGACAGAGACTCCAGATTCCTGGAGTTACATAAAAGCTATATAGCCCAGGAATGCTTGTCTCCCTGCATCTCCACTCTGGGTTGTGGTGATGTGGATTTAAACAGTGTTTTAAGGGCTAAGTGCTGGCAAAAAAAAAAGGGTTTGCAAAAGTAATGTCTCCATTGTACTAGGCAGTTCTTCCTTCCTGATCACGCCTGGCATGTGTCTCAGTTTAAAGACAAGTTTAGGAGAAAACACTCTGGAATGAGTGTTTCCTCTAAAAAAAGATTTCAACAATCCCTTTCTGACAATGAGAGATTAACACTGGTGGATGAAAGTGAAAAAAACTAACCGTTTATTGACAGAGTTCCAACATGGCATGGGAAAAAAAAATTGTGAATAAATGCTAGATATTGAACTGTCAGACCTTGCTCTCCCCATACACACACACACACACACTCACCGGAACAAAAAAAAAAAACAAAATGCCAGGGAAAGAGAAAAACAACGGCTGACCATGTGGCAGGGAGGAAGAAAATGGTGCCTGGCTTCTGTCTCAGGGAAGAAAAAACGAAAAGGTTCACACAGCAGCTCAGGGAAAAAAAACAGATGGAAACCTAGTGAATTTCTGATGTTGGTCTCCTCCTCACAGCAGATGAAGCTGGTGGATTTGGTGTCCTTGCTCTTGTGGGTTCAGCTTTTCTGAGGTCCACGGCCAGGATGGAGGGGCTCCTTGGCTCCCTGCCAGTCCCCTGCTTCTTCCGTCAACTCTGACCTCAGACCAAAACCAAACCAAACAGTTCAGGAGAAAAAAAAACTGCTGAAGGATTGCTGTTGAAGCCTCCAAGGCCAGGGAAAGGAAAAAAACCTTCTTGCCAGAGCTAACAAAAACTGAGCAACAAAGTAATGCCCATCAGCAGGGAACTAGGGGCGAGAGTGAGGTACCAGAGCCCCCAGGCTCCCCCTTCCCCAGCCCCACCTTAAAGCTACAGCAACCATTTCTGGACATAGAGCAGACGATTAGGGAATAGAGTATCATCATAAAATCACCCCAAGACAGCATGGAGCTATGGAGGTAATGACCAGGCTGTTCCTTGTTGGAAACTGCCTTTGCCAATGCCTGGGCATCTGGGCATGCCTCTAGTCTAAATCCTTCATACTTATTTATTGTTTTCCAAAGTATATAGGTTCCTCAGGCACTTAATTGATTTAAAAAACAGCAAAGCCATTTAGAAGTCCCAGAATGCACTGACAATCAGCAGGATTCAGGGTGTGCTTCTGGTCTTGACAAGGCCGTCTGAGCTCCTTAATCGCCAAGGGTATCCCAATGACATATCGATCAGGTTCACACTGAAGGATACCCTGAATATCTTGGCAGGGCTGATACACTCTGAACAGCCAACTGCGATAATGTGAAACATGCCTAGGTTTTTAATGAAAACTCAAGAAATAAGTAAACCCATTATAAACCAAACAACAAAAATTGTACCTTACACCCCATGCCCCAACAGTCCCAGCTGAATCCATCTTTAACCACTAAAGGAGATGGTGAGCAAAGCATCTGCCAGCACTAGCTGGAAACTTTCTGTGCCCCAAGTCCTGCCTCTGGCTCTTAGAGCTGGTGCTGGTCTTCAGCAGACACCAGAATTTTGAGGCTAAAGAAGATGTTGTAATGTTGCAGCGTGATTTTTTTTGCCCATGCAATGTATGGAGAACTATGTCACAGTCTGCATGGATGCACCAACCTGGGAATGTCCTCAGGTCTGCAGTGCTGCACAGAGGAGTTACCCAGAGTCAGATTAACAGTGTAGTGGGAAAAGTCTTTGTCACACTTGCAAATCATATTCCTCTGTGGATCACTGAAAGGTAGTAAATCATCCATAATCTTGTGAGAGCAGCTGCCTGCACACTACCACCTCTGTGAATGGAGCTGAGCTGATCTTCATAAAACCAGCATTTTGAAATGTGGGAATTATTTCTAGCTAACCTAATACTGAGTTTCAAAATTGTCACTTCATAGCTAATATCTGGAAGCTTTAGACAGTCTTCTTAAAAGTCCTTTCTTTTCCATTTCAAATTGATGTTTTTCATTAAATGCTTTCATCACTTCCCCCCCCCACCCCCCACATAAATGGAAAGACAGATCTCTGGTTCTTTGGAGACCAAATACCCTTCAATTCATATTCCACGAAGTATTTTTGCATATTTTTAATAGAGTAAGTAGAAACATTTTTCTTGGTTTTATGATGTTTTAATTGAGGTAAAAATCCAGAGCTGAGCATTTTCATAGAATTAAAATTAAAAATACATGACTACGCTCAAAACATTTTAATTCTAATCTCTCTCATTTATAATACTTACTTTCTTTTTTTTTAAAAATGTGTTTTCAAAGGCAAAAGAAAGCAGAGTATCACAACTATTAAGAGAAGCTTCATAGCTTAAAGCTCAAACAAGAAATTCCTCAAAACTGACTTCTACCATGATTATTTTGCTAAAAATAAATCAACATCTTACAGTAAAAACTCCCTATTAAAAAGATTCTGATCAGCAAAAGTATCACAACTTGTGCCTGTGCATGGTCTCCTGTTTTCCAAAGGCATCCACAAAATTTTCTGTGTTGTTTTCCATGGGACTCATTCCATGTCTATTTCAGATGCAGTTTTCCTTTGATGCCGAATTGATTTTTGCCTTTTTTCTTTTATATATTTTCTGTATTCTTTACACATGTATTTGTAGCCTATTAGTATATTTGTAGTCCCAGTACTTTTCCCTTCCTTTTTCCCTAGGCAGAAAGACAAAATGTATTGAAGAGCTCCAAGCCCCAGGGGGTACAAGGCCCCTATCCTATCTTGGTTCTCCCTAGGAACCAAGATCAAAACCAGCTCTTTGAGACACATTTTCATCAAGAACGTTTAGTCCCTAAAAGGGGGTGGGGTGGGATTCAGAGGAGAGTTGAACCAGGGGAACTTGCCTGACCACTTATGTCTCTAATTGGTGATTTTTGTCAATTATACTGATTTGCTAAACTTAGAAAACTGTATTCACCCCAGGGGGGGTAGGGGGGAGGGAGAGGGGGTTGGCATTCTGTGGACATTTTCCATATCTGCCCCTGGAGGCCTCCAATAAACACCAACCTTTACATTACCTCCTATACTAATATAATCTCAAAAGTGTCTGTTGTTTCATTACTAGGCTCTTTAAGACATCACCATGGGTAGAAGAAGCTGGGACACACCATTAATTGTGAAACACTGGACCTGTTCATTGCCATCTGATTTCAAAAGGCTTTCCAGGCCTAATGGGCTGGTGGGATTGTTCATTGCCACTGATGTCTCCCTATATAGTAGCATGTGTCCTATTGCTGGAAGGGCCAGTGTGGCCCCTAGTGAGTGTGGTATGAAGGGACATGTGGCAGCTTTAAATTAACTTTTATTCTTAAAGAATACTTAGAATGTAATTTGAAATTTCTAAGGTGTTGTGTTGGAATTGTAAAAAGAGGCCCAGCGGCTCCGGTGGGGGGAGAAAATTGCAGTCCAAAACCAATGTGGTTGATAAGAGCAAACTCCATTTATTAGCAATCCAGAGGCACTTATACAGTATACCAGCTCGTTAACTCTTAAGTCGCTTAAAACTTATCAAAGCGCATTTCTACTTCTACATAATTGGACTTGCATTGGCAAGCTTCTACAGTTATGTTACGATAAAAAGAATTCAGAGTTTACCTCCCCTTCTCTGGGTCTTATCTGAACAGCTGCAAATCTTCAAACTCCCTCTTTGTTTCCCAGGCCTTTCTCACAGGGATTTTTCTCATGGAGAGTTTTTCTCACACACAGGCCTTTTGCTAACAGGCCTATTGCTACAGTTCTTTTATTGATCCCATAATTCTATCAATGATCCATGCCCCTGATCCTTTAATAATTGCAACAGTGTTGCACAAACATGAATTATTTTTTGCATTTACTGAAAAGATAAAACCAGCTGCTATTACCAAGCCAACATGATAAGGGTAAGAGCCGTGATACAGTTATTACTGTTTTTATATCTTGTCCAAATTATAGGATCATAGAATGGTTTGCATGGGAAGGGACTTAAAGATTATACAATTCCAACCTCTCTGCCATGGGCAGGGATGCTTCTCAATAGACATGGTTGCTCAGGGTCCCATCCAGCCTGGCCTTCAACACTTTCAGGGATGGGGCAGCCACAACCTCTCTGGGAAATGTGTTCAGTACTTCTCCACCCTGGCACTAATGAATTCATTCCTAACATCTAGTCTAAACCTGCCCTCTTTCAGTTTAGAACCACTGGCCCCTGTCCTGTCCCTGTGTGCCTGTACAAAAAATCCCTCTCCCTCCTTTTCATAAGCACCTTCAAGGTACTCAAAGACCACAATGAGGTCTCCCCAGATCCTTCTCTTCTCCAGTCTGGACAACTCCAGCTCTCTCAGACTGTTTTCATAGGAAAGGTTCTCCAGCCCTCTCATCATCCAGACCCTCTCTAACAGGTCCATGTTTTTCTTGTGTTGAGGACCCCAGAGCTGGATGCAGCACTTCAGGTGGCATCTCACCAGAGTGGAGAAGAGAGGAAGAATCACCTTCCTCAACCTATTGGCCATATTTCTTTTGATGCAGCCCAAGAAAGGGATGGCCTTCTGGACTGTCAGTGCACACTGCTGGTTCCTGCCCCAAATCCTTCCCCACAGGGCTGCTCCTAGTGCCTCCTCTCAGTCTGTACCCATGCCTGGGATTGCCCTGACCCAAGTGCAGCACCTTGCCCTTGGATTTGTTGAACTTGAAGAGGTTCTTGTGGGCCCACTTCTCAAATTTGTCCTGAGATGTATGTCATCCTATCCCTGCCCCAGGCTATGCAGCTTCATCAAGTGGTTCTGAGCCTGTTCTTCACATACAGTGGGTATTACTCCCTGCACACCCCCACAGAGGATGAGGGACTTGAGAGGTGCAGGAAGCCTGACTGCCAGTGAAGACTGAGGCAAAGAACTCATTGCGTCTGTCAGCCTTCTCCATATCAGTCGCTACTGGTTCATCCTTCTTGCTTATCAGGGGTATACCCTCCTTGGCCTTTTTTTTCTGACCTATGTACTTAGAGGATCCTTTCTTGTTACTCTTCACATCCCTTGCCAAGTCCTGTTCCAGCTTTGCCTTACTTTTCCTGTCCCCATTCCTACACTTTCAAACTGTATCCCTTTACTCTCCCTGGGTCACCTGTCCCTGCTTCCCCTGGCTGTGCATTTTTCTTCCTCCTAAGTTTGAGGAGCACATCCTTTCTCAGCCATGCCAGGTTCCATTCTGCCTTGCTCCATTTCCTGCACAGTGGGATACTGAGCTCTTGTGCTCTAAGAAAAGTGCCTTTAAAGAGCTGCCAGCTCTGCTCAGCCTCTTCATTCACCAAATACATAAAAACAGTTGGAAGTTTGCTCTGGAAAAGTTCAGGGTCCTGACTTTTCTCCTCACCAGGCTCACGCTCCTCGACATCACAAACCCACCTAAGGGCTTGTTCACTACAGCCCACGCTGCCTCCAATCTGAACTCCTTTAATGAGCTCCTCTGCATTGGTGAGCACCAGGTCCAGGAATACCTTACTTCTGGATGGCTTGTCTAATACCTGGATCAGGAAGTTGTCCTCTACATGCTCCAGGAGTGCCCTTGGTTGCTTGCAGCCAGCTGTATTACTTTCCCTGCAGATGTTGGTGAGGTAGATGTTAAAGAATATATTCAGTGCAGATAATTCAGGATGCAGCTGCAGTACAAGATGCAGGTTGAGCTCTGGTGGGGCAGGAGCCCAAGTGCACGGCAAAAGGCCATGAACTACCCTTTGCATTACAAAGGGCACAGGGACCTGTGGGGCAGCCAGGAGACTGGACACTCAGAGACACAGCAGGAGGTGATGACCCCCAGACTTTCATGACCTTAAGACTGTGAGGGGATAAAAGTGCAAGTGGTTCCTTTATTCCAGGTCCCTCCTCAGAGGAACCAGCTTGAGGTGTTATTTTGTTATTTAGTTACTGCACCATGATTAAACTATTCTGAGGATCTGGACATCCGTGACTCTGCTATGGGAAACCCAGGGTTAAGCTGGTAAGGAAACCTGGTCTGACTGTGTGAGTGTGGAGGGTATAGCTTTGAAGGCCTTTGGTCCCACATCAGGTGATGTGAGAGTGACTCCAGAGTGGCTCTTGGGTGGTTGGACAGGGAAGTTTCCTTAACCTTTCCCCCCTTCCTAGCCTCTCACTTCTGAAAAGCCAATAGCCCTCAGCTGCAGTGCTCCAGTTGGGGAAGTGTCCCAGCATGTTTCCATGATGACAGTTTGATCATAGTTAGGTTTGGAAGGGACCTAAAAGCTCATCTGGTTCCAATGCCCCTGCCATAGGCAGGGATACCTTCCACTAGACCAGGTGGCTCAAAGCCCTATCCAGCCTGGCCTTCAACACTTCCAGGGATGGGGCAGCCACAACCTCTCTGGGCAACCTATGCCAGTGACTCAAAACTCTTATAGTCCAGCATTTCTTCCTAATATCTAATAAAAACAGCTTAAGGCCATTTTCCCTCTTCCCTTCCTGCCCTTGGGAAGAGGCCCTCTCCAGCCTTCTTATAGGCCTCTAGCAGGTACTGGAAGGGTTTCTAGAAGTTCTAAAAGGTCAACAACAAACAACAGCCATTGGTCATTTACCATGACCTTTGACAGTCATGAGCCCAGCATTCTGGAGTCCGGGAGTTAGAAGGACAGACCAATCAGAATGCTCTGATCCAGGTGACATCATAATGACTGAAGAACACCTGAGGCAGTTGGAGGGGCAGAGCAGCAGAAGGACAGTGCAGAGTGGGCTGCTGTCTTGCTTCCCTCTTGCCCCCTTTGGATATTGGTGTCATTCTGCAGAAGTCACCCAGGATCTTCTTGAGTCAGAAGAGGGACACCTAAAGAAATGGGTAGAATTAGTCATTTGATGGACCTTCCTACCTGTGAACTCCATAGACTTGGAGAGATTGCAGACTTAGTGACCTCTGTTCACCTCTCACGTGTCCATAAGGAAAAGCTAGCGCTGGCCTTGAGGAATGGAGACTATATTCCAAAGCTCCTACAGCTTTTCCAAGTCTGTGAGAATGCAAAGAACACTGAAGGCTTGCATCTTCTGTTTGACATTGTGAGAGGAATTTTGTACCTGGACAAAGCCATTCTGTTTGAGTTGATGTTTTCTGACCAGTGTATTCTGGGTGTTGTCGATGCCTTGAGTATGATCCATGTTTGGCTCAGCCAGGATGGCACAGGGAATTCTTGACCAAAACAGCGAAGCTTCAGGAGGTTATTCCTGTCAGAGACTGGATTTTGCCTGGACTCAGGCAAAAAATCTGCCAGACATCCAGGGCACAGTACATTCAGGCCATCATCTTGCCTAATCCATCCGATTTTGAAGAGGGTTTTCTTTCTACCCTCAATTCCTTCATCAGCTCCAGCAAAGAGGAGATTTTACACGGGTTGCAGGTAAGTGTTTTTTAATGTGGCTTAGATGGGATCTGTAGAGATCCCTCTGGCTGTAGTTTGGAAATGATTTACAGCTAGTGAACACTGTATAAGTTAATCACAAGCACTTTCATTTGCACAATGTTTTGAATGCTCTCCCTTCTTTCTGATCCCTTGGATTTTGTATTTTTGAAATGATAAATTTCAGGTGAGTATCTTAATACTTTTTATGGGCTGTAACAAGATAAAGTCCTTCTCTTTGATTGCCAAGCAAACCTTTGGAGCTAGTTTTGTAGAAGTATTTAAGGAACATGCATCTTCTGGTATTTTGTTTCAGGGACATTTATTACACTGTTTTCCAAGTAAAGGGGTGCAGAGAAATGGGTGGAGAGAGATGGCAGAAAGTGCCAAAACACTTGAGAGATGATGATGTTCCTAGGTTTTTTGGAGTCTGAAGCATGAAATGCTTTACAAGAAGTGCAGTGTTGTCCTATATATCCTTAAATATCCCATAGCAGTAGGCGATGTGAATCTGAAAAGCAAATAATAGTCACAAAAGTTTCCCATCTTGGCAAAGCAGAGTGCCTGCATGTGGGAGAGCTGGTTTTTCTGTGAGTAAGATTCAGGAGAATGTGGCTGCAGCCAACTTGTACCCTGTCCCCTTGCAGAGGTGGACTGAAAAGATGCTTTGCAATGCTGCAGATCCAAAAGAGGGAAACTGATCCCCACGGGATGTTCACAGTGTAGTATGAACAGTGCAGGTACAGTAGGGTCAAAGTTTTCTCTTGGTTAGCACTTTTTACGTCAGAAGTGTACCAGTTGCTTCCCTGGAAGAAGTGCAAAGTGCAGCGAGGGAGTCTGAAACAAATTAGCACTGTCCTTTTCTCTCCTTTTGATGTGGATGTGGGTGTGGCAAATCCCACAGGGAGTCCGTGGGATGGGCAGAACTGCAAAGCATAGGGGTGGCAGGCAGAGAAAGAAAGGAAATGTCACACTCCGTAGAGACGAATTTAGGGATCAGCTTTAGGGATCATCCCCTGTGTCTAACTTCACCTGTGGCTCTGGTGTCCTGGAGCTATTTCGCCTGCACAAAAGGAGTGCTGAAAGACTGGAAATGATCCTGCTGGAAGTGTACTCTAGCATTTACCTTCCTTGTGATAAAAATAATGGAAGTGTAGAAAGTTTGACTTTGTGCAATGTGGGATCCTAGAAAGATCATGTTTTCACTTTCCAGAGGCACTGTGTAATTTGCGTTCTTTTTGTGTGCTCCACAGAAAGATGAGGAATTTTTGCCTGAAGTTTTTGCACAATTAACAAATGAAGCTACAGCTGGCAAGCAAAGATGTGAATTGGTAAGTCAGTAGTCTTAGTGGTTCCTCAAAGGCTTTAAATAAGAGGGATGGAGTAGAAAGTGAAACTGTTCTGAGAGTTCTGCAGTCTTAGAAGTACTTCTGGAGAATCAGCCAGGACACACCCTGGTACAAATTGTAACTGTTCCCTCCTTTCAGAGAGTTTTCTGACTCATATGTACAAAATGGTTTTTTCCCCCGTGCACCAGATAAGGTTTTTCAAGGAATTCTGTGCCTTTTCTTTCACGTTACCTGACGAAAGAGATGAATTGCTTCAAACTTTGGCAAAGTTGGGAATTCTTCCAACTCTTGAAATGTTAATGGTAAGTGAAAACTTAGAACTGGTTTTAATAAAACTAGAAAAGCCCACAGCCATATAGCCTTTTTTTTTTCTATCTGCTGAGCAGATAGAAAATCTGCTTTGTGTAAATCTGATTGGAGAGCTTTGCTCTGCTGAGAGTGGAAGTTTCTGGTAATGCTCAGAATCCAGAAACTGCCCACAGTTCTACTCTGGAGCAGCCTGCCTTGACTGCTCTTACTATTTTTACTTTTCGTGATGCAGAAGTCTGAGGGCAGTGAAGTCCTTGTGACAAGGTAGTCAAAAGGTAAAAGAGATTTTTTCATGTGGCAGCTTGATTTTTGGTTTTTTATCCAAGAAAATCACAACCTTTAAGGAAAGGTCTGAATTCTTGTTGCCTGTAAATGGGCACAGAAACTATTGTACACCTTGATTTGTACAGTTGGTCCTTTAGTACAAAATTAATAAATTGTGGATAGCAGGTATAGAATATCAATAAAGTCTTAGATATTCAAGCAAGTAGGATGTTGTGAATGTTTCCAGCCTAAGTTAGGGCTCTCACATTCACAGAGAGCCTTGTGTCTTTTCTAAAGGAGGAAAATAGTAGGGACAGGATTTCCCTGGTTCCTTGTTGTTTTTCTGTAACCATATTATTGTGTTTCTCATGAAAATTTTTGCAATGAAACATTCTCCAGTCTTCGCCTCTTATTTGCAGCTTAACGTGATAATAAATACCAAACTTGATTTACTTTAACAAAATAATCTCCTTTTTTTTTGTGAGGGAATGGATGATCTGCAAGTTAGATCTGCCACTACAGATATATTGTCTTATCTAGTAGAATTTAGTCCAGCCATGGTCCAAGAATTTGTAATGCAAGAGGCCCATCAGAGTGAGAATGTAAATAAAAGTGGTTTGGAGTTTATTGAATATACCAGTTTTAGAGCAAACAGGAAAGTAACCAGCCAAATAAAGTCTCAATTTCTGTGTTTTGTTTTAATTTTTATTTTTAAAATTTGCAGAAAGTGGGGAAGTCTTTCCATTCTTACGAGCAATTATTTTGTGTTTTCTTTGTTTGGGTTTTTTTTTTGCAGGATACCCAACTCATCATTGAGGTCATTAAGCAGATGATCTGTAGTCCCGACCCTGAATTTGGAGGAGATAATCAGTTAATGGAGATTTTGTGTGCTCTGATCAATCCAGAGAAAATGCTGTCCACAGCTAGTGTAAGAGAATATGAATGGCAGAAGACATGATACTGTCTTGGAAAACTTAAAAGCCTGATACTCTCTATTGCTATTATTGTGGGCAGAGGATAAAAAATTAGAGGGTGTTTTTATTGAGTGGAGTGTGCTCTGATAGCGACTTTAAAGAAGCAAAATATAAGCTAGTTTTGCTAATGAAAGGTATATGTCTGGGGCATCGTGCAGGTATTAAACCATGCAGTCCCATGTGTCAGTGCCATAGCACTGTCTGACCATAGCTCACTCTATCTGGATGATAAATCCTGGAAGATTTTAATACATTGTAATATACCAGAATACCTGTAAAATGGTTTGCAGGTTGTTCTGGGCAAAAGTAACTGCATTTCAGAATGGTTTAAGGACACTTTGTCAAGCACTTTGAGTCATTGATGTTTTTTCCAGTATATATTTGCATCCATGCTGGGGATTCCTTTAATGATAGCTAGGTGGGTTGGATGTCTCACAAATTTTTTCCGAAATAAAGAAATTGATCTTGTGTGAAGACAGTGCTGCAGGCCCAAAGAACTCAGTAGAATTCTTTGTAGGCTGTTTCTTCTGTTACTACTCTTTTTTATTTAGAAGGTTATATGTAAATGCCAGTGTTTAATGAAGTTATTTTTGTTTTAGAATTTAGAAATATTTGAATTTCTCGAGATCTTCGACGATCATTACATTCATGTTCTTACTGCGCTGCTTCTGGCTGATACATCAGAAGAATGGTATGAAATAGGTAATGACAATTTTAATTTTTTTTCCTTTGAAGGGCCTTACAATCCTGGTAACAGCAATAGACTTCTGATGCGTGCTGGGAATATACTTGCTGCAAGCTGCTGTTCCAACAGGGATTCTGTGGGCAGTTTTCATTTCTTGGAGCTGTGAATGCTGATGCATCTTGATAGTGTACTTTGTAAAGATGCACTTCCTTCATGTATATTGAGAATCATGTTGTAGTTTTACTAGTCTAATTTTAAAGAATATTTACTGTAAAGCCACAGTTGTGTTTGTTGTTTTTTCTGACCCAATGTCCTAATTCCCAAAGCAATTCAGTAAAACAAAAATTCACTAAAAATATGTCAGGAACTGCAACAGCAACTTAGTGTGCACTGACAGTACATTATTTATTTTTTTGTACAACTTAAGGCATTAATTTTTCTTGTAGATAATTATCAAACAGCAGAAATACTTGCCTCAGTTTTGGAGCTGCTGTCTTTTTGTGTGGAATGGCACAAGTATCACATGAAGATTTACATTATCAACAAAGATCTGCTAAGAAGAACACTGGTCTTGATGAAATCCAAACACAAATTTCTGGCCTTGTGTGAGTATGGAGATGCTGTGATTTCCTTCTTCAAGGCTTTGCCTGTCCTGTGTGGAAGGTGTACCAGTACCAATGTACAGCTGAACTCAGAATTCCTGTTCATTTGCTGTGTTTTACTGGCTACAGTAAAAAAAAGAGGTAGCAGCTGTCTGTAAGCACAGACCAATGCAGTTTCTGGTGGGAGGAGGATTGTTGTCTCTTTGGAAGTCTAAAGGGATTCTTTCAAGTCTTCATGACAGGATCCTTTGTAATCAGATTTCTTGCCTCATTTCACTGGAAATTGTGTCCTTTCTTAATAATGTCCTAAATCTGGTTCTTCTTATGGAGAGTGAATGAAATTCTGTCAGCCAGGATCTTTAAGGACTCAGGGCTGGTTCTGGGAGGGGAACAAGGGAAAAAGCATAGGACAGAGTTAATAGTTTTACTCCATGCATGCTGGAAGTGTATTGCTGCTGGACTTGAGAAAGAAATCCATGGCTCCTGATGACCTTCAAATACCCAGGAAAGTCCAAGAAGGAAAGAAAGGTGACCTGTCAACAAATGCTGCTTCTGCACTTTGGGGGTGCATCTTCCTCTCAGGATAACACTAACACCAGGTTTTTCAATTCTTCCACAAGAAGATGAGAGCCCTGGCATGTGGTTGTTGAATGCTTGAATGTCTTTCTTCACACAGGTGCTCTTCACTTTATGAGGAGGATAATTGGCCTGAAAGATGAACTTTATAACCGTTACATCACTCTGGGAAACCTGTTTGAACCAGTTGTAAATGCTGTGTTGGATAACAGGAATAGGTGCAACCTGCTCAAGTCTGCCTTGACGGAGCTGTTTGAATTCAATCCAAATGGTAAGTTCAGCAACAGCCTCAGCACTAACACGTCCATGACCTCGCAGGGAAAGAGACAAAAGGCAGATTTCCAAGATAGCAAACACCCTGTTTTAGTGGAAGGGTCACAAACAGAACTGGGATGTTGCTGAGTCTATTGTCCCTTTCTAAGGGAAGTTTAATAATTCTTTCTAGATCTCAGCTCTTTTCTAAGAATAAATCTGATTGCTTCCCATCTGTTCTTGACAAGAATATTTTGGCTCTGGACAAGGAATCAGTTACTTTCCAAAATAAAGTTAAAAGCTTTCTGATTTTCTGCATGTGAACATTTGAGACTGAAACCCTGATTTGTTCTTATTCAGGAAGACATTCAGTTCCTTATTGCACATGTAGTTGAGAACTTCTCTGATGCACTGGAATCTGTCAAATACATTCATACATTCCAGGGACTGAAGACAAAATATGAGCACGAAAAAGACCAGCAAAATGAGAAACTGAGCTGGTATGGCCCAGTTTCTGTCTTATGAGGCTGCCAGTGACTGCCATTCTGCAGGTCTGCTGGTTGGTTTTTAATTTCCCAGAGAGCAGCAGAAGCAGGTGTCTGGGATTGGGGTTTGGTTTCATTCTTGCTGAAAACTTCTTGGGTTAGAGCAAATACCCATCTACCTTTCTTTGAGTAGAGCTGATGTGGTCAGTAGATCAAATGTTCTGTTCAGCTTATGAAGAGCAGAATCTTGCTCTGTCCTTTTAAATTAGGATTCAGTCTGCCTCATTATCACCTGGGTATTGGTGAAGCTTATGGTTAGGATGGAAGCAGGGATGGAGCTGGATTGCCTTCTCCAACACGCTTAATTAATTCTAAAGCTTTGGAAGCCATTTCTGACCTGGCTGAGTCTGAAACATCAGGCAAAGCTTTAATCACTTGTCCTATATCTCTTGCAGTGTCATATTGCCTGGTGAGACATTTGTCAAAGAAGCAGTAGTCTTACAGGTGGATGAAGATCTGCGGTTCAGTGAAGGTGAAGAGAAGGCACCTCCAATGTCACCAGCAAGCTCCAATGGCTCCTATCCAACTTACACAACCCTGACCACAGTGGTGACAGCCCCCAAGGTGGGAGAGAACTTGTATGGAAGCTCATGTCCTCACGTAGCACAGCAGAGCAGCTTCGTGGGGCTTCACCAGGTGTAATGCAGCACAGTCAGCAATAGCCTTGTACAGGGTATCTTAGTTAGGGATATAGTCACCCAAATCCCTGTCGAGTGAAATCCTGACTAGTTTGGGGTAAGGTTTAAGGAGGATAAGGTGGGACTGGAGTCTGTTGCTAATCTGGTGGGCACAGGTTAATTTTGCCTCTTCTGCATGATTGAATTGTTGCTACTCCTTGGCTTTCTTCCCTGCCCTGCTGGTGCCCTGTGTATGTGATATACAGATGGGATTGCATTTTTTGGATTCTATTCCCCATCAGGGAATTAGTAAGTGTTTTCAAGCAGATAAAATGCAGGAAGTGATTAATCTTTTTTGCCTTTTACAGCTGAGCATTATTTGAATCTTAGCTTCTGAGCAGCTACAGGAAAGTGTGGCAAGAATTTTACTGCCCACTCCTAAGATTTGGGGGCAAAACAGATGTGCAGTGTGTATTTTTTCAATGTGAGAATTTAATTTTTTTACCTTTTTCTAATGGGCAGAGAGGTCTATTTGAAGTATTTGGTTATCCTGAGGATGAAGATGATGAGACATCTCCAAAGAAAAGAGGTCGTCATCTGGGTTCCTAAAGGAAACTGAAATTTTTAAATAAGAACTTTTATTGTGGGTTTCCAGTGCTGCAACTGTTTAATGTTAAAATACAGAACCAGCTGCAATCCATCACATAGATCTATCTTGTGATATATGTTATTATATAATAATAATGTAATGTAGCAGTAATATGTTTGTAATATAATATAATACAATATAATATAAGTAATATAATTAATATTCTGCAATATAGTAGTAATATATAGTAACACGTTAGGTCAATTTCTCCTGGAATAGTTTAATGTGAAGCCATTTCTATGTTTTCGAGATTTAGTTAGTAGTTAGTTTAGAGTCGTAGTTAGTTTTAATTAATTGCTCTTGTTTGGGAAAAAAAACCCTGCTTTCTGTATAGATATGTAAGATAGTTTGTTCCATCAAACAAGTTTATTTTGTATTAAAGATCTCAATGTACTTGTTTTACACCATTTGTAAATATGTGGCAATATTAACGCTCAGCTGTAAAATTCAGGAATTAAAACTGGACTCTGTAATTTCATAAGATGTATTATTTGTAAGTACTATTTTAATAAAAAGTTACATGAAACCTGACTGGCTGGGTTTGCTTCTTTTCCTGACAGTTACTGTTGCAGTCAGTGATGTCACACTGTGTACAAAGGGTAACCCCACTCTTGGCTTCACTTTCAATCTGTCAAGGCTAAGCCAGTACAGGGTTTTAAAAAGATTTCTACTCTTGAAACTGAATTGCAGGTGACATCTCAAACTTTGCAATTAAAGCAATTATTTTTGCTTAAAGTTGCATTATTTTAGCAGATTTCAGTATTTGCTTGTACTCGATAGGCTCTCAAGAGGCTGCGGCCAATGATTGAGCAACTCTCTGCACTGCAGGGGTGCTCAACAGCCTTGCTGCTGAACGTATCAGTGAGTTTCCAGCAATCTGGAAAGTCAATATCCATGTAATTTGAAATACTGATATATAAAGTACTGAGTTGCTTGTCTGAAAGGTGAAGCTAAGTGTAAAATTAGAAAACAAATCCCTTTGTTTAGTGATGGTATAATTTATTCTCAAAATAGCCATCTTTTCTTGGGGTCTGTGATGAGCTTCTCAAAACCACTGCTTCCTTCCAGCTTCTTCTTTGCCTTTGAACTGAAAGACACCCTGAATCAGGGACTAACAGCCAGCTCAAGATCCTCCAGCAGTGCACTTTCTTCCTATTCTGTGCTTCCAACTCTCCCACTGACTTGGTTTTTCCGTTGAGGCAACTTGGCAGGTGATGGCAGCACCCACCCTTCTGAGTGCCTTGTCCTTCTAAAATGTATCAGCATCATGTCACTTCTGTTCCCTTGGCTGAGGGATACAGAGGAAGGATTTCATAATTTGAAAACTCCCAAAGAGGAATGAAAGAGCAAATTTTTTACTTTTATAAAATAAGACTTTTCAATAGAAAAATGTTTTCTTCCATTCAGCTGGGGGGAAAACAAATCCCTGAGAGTGATGGGAGCCTAAACAGTAGGTCACAGATTAGGAGCAGAACAGCATTTTAGCCATTCATTGGTTATGTTATGGTTATCACAGATGTAGCATTTATTCCTATTAAGCTGCAGCAATCCCCATTAATGTGACACTTCATCTTGCATCAGGAAAATGGGGTTTTCCAAAAACATTCCATGTCTATCTAAACCACTTCTGTTGAAGGTCTGCTAATGCCATGTGCTTGAGAAAACTTACTTGAAGGTTTTATACTTTTGTCATCTTGGCTGGGTATGAAATGAGAAAAGAAAATAAGAAGCAATGAGCTGCACTGTCAACCCAAATCACTTCAGCAGAAATCTTTAGTATATTTGTCAGAGCACTTTATTTAGAAACCCATAACAGAAATTCATTTTTTATTTAACAGGACAGAAGAAACTTTCAGCTCCCAGATCTTATGGATCAGGGGGAAATTTAATTATTATTTCTAGAATAGCTCGTTATACAATTTTTTTAATCACTTATTCTTAAGGTTTCTGTGAGGGACTGCCCTCTTGACTTCTCAGGGCTGATAATTACTGTGTCTGGAGAGAGGGGATAAAGAAATCAGGTAAGATTATCCCTGAAATGAGGTGGAGTGCTGCAGGGCGGGAGTGAAATGCAAAACTAGGAAAATTGAAAATGGATAAAATTTAGTTGAGACATTTTATGCTTAAAATAAATTCATATTTAAAAAAAAACCAAACCAAAACCAACCAACCAAACCCCACCAAACTAGAATAAATGTAACAACTGTATGATGGCTCTTGACCAAGGCTGGATTTTTAATGGTAGTCTAGACTTTAAAAGATTTGAGTTTTATACTTCAAATGTGTGCGAACAGATGTCACCTCCCTGCCACAGAAACAGGGAAATTTAGAGCTCAGTTAAGAGAGAGCGCAGGAGCCATGAAATCATGAGTTCAAAGTGCTTCTCTGAATTATCTGTCTATTTATGAAGAACTCTCTGTTACAGAAATCTCTCTGCATGGAAAGTAAACCAGGTTACAAATACTTTTTGAGGCTATTTAGATATAGCTCATGTTGGTGACTGTACTATTCCAAATTAGAGAAATGCAAAAGGATCAACATTTCTCTAAACAAGAATTAATGTGCAACCCTTACACTGGTTGCATTTCTTGTCTCCAGGAAGCAGGAAAAATCTGGGTGGTTTTACCTCTAAAGGTTCTATGTAAAAGTGGACATAAAAGTTTGTACTTGTGCAAGTGGAGGTTCAAGAATAGGATAAATACATAGCTCTTCCATGTCTTCCAGCTAGCTGTGGGATCAGGAGGGCTTGTATTGGCTGACTCTCATGTATGTGCTAAACACTGCTACAAGAAGTACGTGCAGCTTGCAGACTGCTCACCACATAAAGCTATTTATTTTCTAGAGCCTTCTCTCTACTGACAGCTTATATTCAACATTTAGGAGTGAATGTCTTGGGGTGACCTTATGATGTGTATCCCATATCGCTGCCTA
>NW_024581128.1:3581011-3581571 GCF_017639235.1 Corvus kubaryi
CTCTCAGAGTATATATATATATTTCTAAATTTGGCCAAACCGGAACAGTGTACTAGTTTGAAAACAAACCAGTGGGAGGCACTAAGTCAGAATAACAATTTAATGGAAATTAAAGAAAAAAGGGGAAAAAAAAAAGGTAAAAGAAAACACTGTCAAACTGACAGAGTCAAGGTACAACCTGACACCCTGTTAGGCAGGGTGGTGGTAGCAGTCTGGTAGAATGGTGGCTGCAGTCCTCTGAAGCAGTGATCCTGTAGTAAAACAGTCTGCTCTTCCTCAGGAAGTCCAGTGGTGGCTGTGTAGCTCCTGTCCTCTGGAAATCCAGTGGGAAGCCAGTGTCTCTGGTGTTCAGCCTCAGATTATATCCACGATGGGATGCTTGGTTCCTCCCTCTGGGCGGAGCATCTCACAATGGGGTAACGAGTCATGAGGCCAAGTGTTGATTAGGCTCATTAACAGGAGATAGTCCGGAGGGAGTTATCTCTGAGTCAGGCGGCAGGACAATGATGGGCCATTAACAGAAAGATAGTCTGGGGGGAGGAGGCAAGGAAACACTGCCC